>NW_023625988.1:0-3097 GCF_014905685.2 Nematolebias whitei
AGTTAAGTGAATAGTTAAGTTTCCAATTGAATCCACGACCCTTCTCTGGTTGTTTTTCCAGAATGACTGAAAGGAAAGACTAGACACTCATATTAAACAGGAAAAGCCAACACCCTCAATTTAAACAGTCCTATCTAGCAGGTCTTCAGTTCTTGAGCTTGCGGTGGGAGGCCTTGTTCATCCACAAGGGTCCTTTGGTGCTCGGCGGGATTCGGCCCACGGAGATATCTTCATGTAAAGTCCTCAGAACCTTATCAGTCTGATTAAACATTCTAAATGACGTGTGTGTGTGTATTGGGACAAAACTAAAATCAGTTTGACGCGTCTTCTGTTCTTCACGGTCAGGGCTGGTAATCTTCCGTCCTTACCCGATCCACCTGACTGACCGACTTCAGGCAGAGCTACTGCTTGCTACTGCCTTTTCCAACCAGAACAAAGGGGCAAAGAATGAGCTCCCACGAAGGTCCTGTCACCTCCTCCAGGTGTAGTGGGGAGCTGTCTTCAGATCACCCTGCATCTGGTCCAGCGATTGATTCCTCTCCTCTGCAGGGGTGCACTGGTGGGGTCGTACAGGTGCCACTCTCCTTCTGGGGACCGATGGCATGTGATGTTCTGTCCACTACCTGGTGGGGTCTTGTCCTGTCCCTCTTTTCAGCAGGACCCAGTCCAATGTGAGTCTGTCTCCTCAGTCAGAGTTTCTCCCTCCTGGTGAGAAAAGCTGGACACCAAAGCTTGCGAATTGTTAAGCCCCCTGCATGGCCTTTAGATTATTTTATTTGTGGGATCCATGACCCATTTGTGGGCCTGGAAAAACTGACTGTGGTTACTTCTTTAGTGAATAAAACCTATTTCTGAATTATTGGACACCCTGATGGTTATTATTGCTACTGATAAGTGTATTATTACACTGTAATGTTATCCTAAAACAGAATTTGTAAAACTAAAATAAAATGCTATTCTTACATGCATCTATACACTTGAAACTGAATTGTGTTACATACTGGACTTCTCCAGGGATACCTGTGTGCTCTCGTCCCATCTGTCACCCTTCCAAGCCTTTGCCGTCAACTGGTCTACCTACAATTAAAATTAAACATACACAATACAACAACAATAACAATCCCCCACGCCGGCCCCACTCCTCCATTCGGAACCTGTGGAAGTAACTTCATTAAACGCTTGCGCACACATCAAAGTACAATATACCCATAAGTTTAAAACAACTGACATATAACACTGGAGAATAAAAATGGATTAAATCTTCCCTCCCGGTACCTAGAGAAGGAAAGAAATGGCAAGGAAGAAAAAGAGAGAAAGAGAAAAAATAAAAGAGAAAGAGAACGAGGAAAAAATGGTTAAAATCCTTTGTTCATGAAACCTTTTATTATTAGCCCAATTAAACTATAAGTCCAGTCCAGTCAAGTCAGTTGTGTTTAAAATTATCAAACCACCCCATTTCCCTTTAACCTTTGCTCAAATCCACTTCAGGCTAGGGGCGTCCCCCTTTCTGGAATCTGTACACATTACAACAAAGAAGGAAAAAAAAATACTGTTGTTAAACCGATATATACAATATACAATATACAAGTGCAATGTCGTTTTGTAGGCTTCTGATTTATTCCACTTTCCAAATGTCAATGTGATTATCCTAAAGGATCCTTTAAATGCTTCAGACTTACTACTTGTTTTTTGTTTTAAATTATAAAACCCTAAGAAGTTATTTTTGTGTATTTTGTAATGATCTAATCATTGTATGAACTGTTCCCTGTTAAGAGCAGCCTTCACCTACCGCCGTCACCTACCCTCTTTGAAACAGTTTTCTGTTTCAAATATGAAATATTACCTTCTGTAATCCACTAACACCCAGTTTGAGCATTAGTTTCAGAACTATAAAATATGGTGTAGTTTTAATCTTACCACTACTGTTATTCAACCCAGGTTTTGCAAACAAATAGCCAAATACAACACAAGCTCTCCTATAATTTAGCAAAGAGTTAACCATTAAATAAATTTCATCTCAGAGCAGTTGGAGAATCGTGAATCGTCTAGCACTCCCACATCAGTACATCTGTGTCATGTTGTGTCACTCGTCTTAAAATGAGTCTATGTGAGTGATTATTATCAAAGCCAACTGTAGTTTTGATCACGACCCCAAAGCGCTTAGATGACCATCACAGACCAAATGTGGGGTTGACACCTTCGTCAGGCTGCAGTTGATGTTAGTGACCTCAGACAGAGTGACCACCAGCTCGTTCTTTCAACCTTTCAGTCTTCAGTTTGTCTCCCTCGGTCTGGAGACCAGTTCAGCTTCGTCCAGCAGTTCATCTCAGCATACAGCAAGACTTGACTGGATGTCCTCGCTGTGGACAAAGTCCAGGACCCCCTCTGGACAGTTAATTCAGTTCGCTGTTGGACTGTTAGATCTTTGAAAAGTCACTTTAATTGGCTGAAAAGTTCATTGTTGTTGTGTCAGTGGTGCTTGGCTGACAACTTCTCTGAACCGTCTCATTGGTCAGTTTCACAGACCCAACTTCAGCGTCCACCTGAACACCTCTGGTATCTGATCCGGCCCCTGGCACTCGAGAGTCCTGATCAAAACTCAGATGGATGCTGTATGCATTTGAATGCTAACTTCTGTGTTTTGTGGGCCTAGTCAGACTCATCTTCCCACTCCAAAGTTCTGTCATCTCCGGCTGCAGAGAAGGAAAAATAAACCATCCAATTATTAAAATCAGATCCAACATTCATCTGTTATCTACATTAATCGTTCGTCAGCAAGTTTTACTCTGGAACCACAGCGTTTACCCCCAAAGGAGTCATTCTGGTGTCCTGGATTGTACAATAGATGTTTTAACCGCTCAATCACATAAGAGTGAAAGCTTTCATTAAACACTGCACAAACCAATTCTTTACGCCTACTGCATAAAATATTCCCCTCCAAACAATGTCCTCCATCTTGTAGAATATGTGTTCTGACACATCACCTGACAGTGAAGTCCACTCCCAGGGCCACATTATCAGTCCAGACCTTGTAAATTTAGGCAGCATGTTAATATGTAATCACTTATTGTTATATAACCAATCTGCAAATCATCTC
>NW_023625989.1:0-3096 GCF_014905685.2 Nematolebias whitei
AAGCACTTTACACAGACATTTCTAAATATCTGGGAGAATTTCTACTTGATAGAAAGTTAAAGATGAAAGAAGTTAAAGGGAGTAAGATTGAATGGGAAGGGAGGAATGTTCACCAGAACCGACACTCTCCATCAGAAGCCCAGCTCTCCTTCGGTACGCTTGGTAGGAAACTTGATCCATTACCTTTCTGAAGATTTATCAGCAGATATGGAATTCCGTTAACGCTACTTGTCCAGCGTCTCCTGATGGTGGCTGTAGCTCGTCAGAAGTAGTGGCTAGTGAACGTTATAATCCCATGGAACTCGGAAGAGTCTTTTGTCATGTCAAGATCATCCCGTCTCTAACAGAACTTGAGCAGAACCAGCAGACAACTCTCCAACTCTCCAACTCCGTAACTCTGTAACTCTGTGAGTCTGTGAGTCTGTGTAGACCAGGAAGTACTGACATTTTAAAGACTCTTTCCCGGTTCACTTTTTGGGATTTTTCATTGGTCAGAAACGACCAGACGGGGTGGGTTTTGTGACGTAAGAGGTTAGAGACAGCGAGAATTGTTATGGGACAGCTCAAAAATGTTCTCACAGACCGAGAGGGTTTTGTTGTGGCGTGTTTAAGAAACAGGTGCAAAACATCTCTATTTACGTCTGAGAGGATTCTAAACATGACAGTTTTAACATAACAACTTGTTTTTCGTTTGACTGTAACCTTGTAAACGCACACACTTGCTCATTCAAAAGCAGAAATCAGAAAAATGCATAATTACTCTGTAACAGCTTTTAACATGAGTTCTAACTTTTGCATGAGAATAAAAACCATTACTCAGTTAATAAAATTGATTAGTTCACTGCAACATCTAAAATGGTTTGAACTAAGACACTTTGATTATCAACATTTGAACAATAGTAATGATAATAAAACAGAGAGTGTTCTTTTCACTTGAATCTTCAAGAGAGAAAGTCTCAGGATGGGTGAACCTGTATTTATGTATTCAAATACATGAAATGACAGTTCCTGTCCCACAAGGTTCTAAAGGTCAAGAGTTTTGACCTTAGACTTAGTTTCGACGTAGGCCTAGTCCACTACAGTCCCCCCTTTGGAAATCATCACCTGTCCATGGGGATGAATTCCAACTATGGACTTACGTCGTCGATTGTCCTTGAAGCTTGATGTAATCCAGCAAAGAAACAAGAGTCAAGAGTAATCCAGCAAGGAAAACAAAAGTCAAAAGTAATCCAGCAAGGAAAACAAAAGTCAAGGTAATCCCACAATGTTCTTGGTAATTCCATTGTGTTGATTATAATTCCATATCGTCTCGATAAGTCCATTGTAGCAACGCTTTAACCCCTTGGAAACAGAGTCTGTAATCCATTGGAAAAAGTCATATAATCCACAACGGTAAATCCACAACGATTGGAAGTGTTGATTAATCAGCATACAGAGGGGTACCCTTGGACTGAACTGAAGAAGCGGCCACCGGATGAAGAGTGGAGACCAACGTCAGGATTGCGGGTCGCCTCCAGCGAAGGTTGTCTCCAGCGACGTCCAGCCTGTGCCGTTCTGGTTCAATGTGTCATGCAATTATGTGGTTTAAGGTGGGCTTATGAAGGGGATTTTACATAAGGCCTTAAACTATATGCACCTGGTGTGTAAGCTATTATGGTTGGGAACAGCTACAACTACCAGTTAAGGGGTGGAGCATGCTGAAAGGGGTAACTACAGGGGTTTAAGCCTATAGAAAAGGGTTCCAAACTATTTTTCCATTTCTAACATGGCTTAAGTTAGCTTTACATGGCAAAATATAGTTTGGTTCAAATGTCTGTTGTCTTTTAGACGAACGACTTGAGATTGGGTGTTTGGTTTCCCCATAAATGTTTTGGAAGTCTATGGCGAGACTTATCAAAAAGAATTAGCTATCCCCCCGAATAGAATTGTTCGAGTAGGTTCGGCTTAAGCGTTGTGAGATCAATGTAGATTATGGTACTTAAAGTAGCAATAATATACATTGACTCCGCAAAGATTGCAATTTAATGAACGAACTGCATGTTGGCATGGTCAAAGGCTTCTTAGTCTCTAACTTACTACACACAAGATTCATTCTTACCTCAGAAACAACCAAAATCAACTAAACAACGTTTCAACACCGACAAGAGTAGTGACTAAGCATCTAGAAACCTCGTTTCACTGCTCCTCCTCACCCTGGTTGTCAGTTTCAGTCACGTTGTCCCGTGTGAGTGGCTTCTTTGCGGACCCGCTTACGCGAGGCATAATCATATCGAGGTGCGCTGCATGGCGATCCACGTCGACTCGGAGTGACGTTTGGCCCCGGGACAGGGATGCGAGTATCCCACACAATACGAGGGTTATCGTCATTAGCAGGGCTATGATTAATGTGTCCGCGCTTGACCACGCATAGGTAATTGGTTGGATCGGGTTCTTAGTTGTGGACCTGAGGGACTTGAGAACTTGGTTTATTGGTTCCACGTCGACGACTTGGGTGCCTTCAAAACGGATCCTTCCCAGAGTCTCTGGATCTATGTCTATAGACATATTTCCTAGGTACTCTGAGTCATCCAGAGTCGCATCCCATCGTTCCGGATCGAGGTGATAGAGCGTCAAATCACCAATGTGTATGGTTGTTCCCTGGGGAACACTGATCCACATCGTTTTGTCCGGTAACGTCAAAGGTCTATTTGCCCCGGGTTGATCGTAGGCTATGATCGCCTGTCTTTGAGGAGCGTTCACTAGCCAACGAGAGCCAATTATTTCCGCTTTTGCATCTTTAGCCAGGTGTCGAGGCGTTACGGTCGTTGAGCACTTAGAATTTTCCGGAATAGGTGTTAATCCGCATATGCCCGCGGTTTTATTCCACATAAACGGTTTGCTCGGGCACAGATAGTGTATCTCCCGAGTGAGAACACACATCTGCAGGTTTGGAGCTAGGTAAACTGAGGGGTTGTCGTCGTGGTACGCAACCATCCTTGGTGTGTCAATTTGAACATGGTTTTCGCCGTGCCAATTGCCAACATTTACGACGTCCCTGAGTCTATATATGCCGTTTGAGGGAATTATCGGTAGGTTGATAATGAACGCCATTTCAAA
>NW_023625990.1:0-3095 GCF_014905685.2 Nematolebias whitei
CTCTTTTGTTGCTTCTGTTCACATGATATAATTCATACCCTTCCATGTGAACATTAGTTGTGTTTTCATCGTTGAGCCATGTCTCTGACAGAGCTATTATTGTAAAGGTTCTGTTTAGCTGTTTTAAATAATCTGTTATTTTGGATATATTTGCATTTAAACTTCTACTATTAAAGTGAATAATAGAGAGACCTCCATTTGTTATATTGATGTCATTAAACTGTTCTTCATTGTAATATTCACAGTCTTTTATTACAGGGAAAAAAATTGTATCAATCACATCTTCAACATTGTATATTTTAAACTCTAAGTCTTCGTATGTTGCCATGTTTTAATGTATTTGTTCATTTTATATTTTGTTAATTTCTTGTTTGTGAAGTTATGTCAATGATTTATCATCTGTAATCTCCTGAGCTCATTTTAGTTTTTCCAGATCTTTCAGGTCTTTTATTATTTTAGCCTGAGATCCTTCCTGTATTTTGATCCAGATGTTTCCATTTCTTGTCCAAGTTGATGCTATTTTTTTCTGTTTTTTCAACCACCTTGCTTCACGTGCAAATTTCCATTTTTTTTTTAGCTAGATGTTCATTTATGTAACCATTTGTTCCCTTCAGTTTTTTTGCTGTTGTTAGTGTTAACTTGTAATGTTGGACATTGAACATTTGAAAGACTGAACATTCTGTTGAACATTGAATGTTCAACAGAATGACTTCTGTTGTGACTTGGTGCTATAAACTGGATTGAATTGAATTGACCTGAATGTCACTTACAGCTCTGTGGAACAGAGAAAATTAGATCTGGTGGATGAGTGTTGGTTTTGTTCTTTTTTATAAAGTTTGTTAATACCAAGAAAAATCGAACATTTTGCCTTTTCTGCTCATAAATCTTTTCATTCTTTTGCTGCTAGATCCTCATTGTAGCCATTTGCCTTAAGTACCAACTTTGTGGTTTGTAAAACGTTTTTTGACATGGAAACAATGCAGTTAATCGAGGGGTTGGAGACTATACCACAGTTCACTTTCTTGGCACGGGTGTTACAAAACAATGAGGCCTGTTATATCAAGACTTGGCAATGTAAAGGTATGTAGGAGAGAGCATGACTGGAAAATAAAGGGCAAGAAACCACAGGTAAAAAAATATTATTAAAAAAATTAACCCCCTTTCAATGTAAACAGAGAGTTTGAATGCAGGAACAAATTCAAAACCAAGAAAACCATGATGAGACAACTGACAGTGCAGCAGGTGACAAACAGAGTCTTATAAAACTGTCCGGAGGATCCACCTGGAGGGTAAATTATGTAATGCAAAATTGACCTCAACCAGTGTTGCCAGATAGAGTCGAGGTTTTCCAGCCCAAAAACCAGTTAAAAACAGCCACATGACACAAAAATCCGCCCAATCAATATATTGTTACAGTATATTTACTGTTGGAACATGAACGCACATCAGTACAAGCTGAGGTGATTTAACAATATGTGGCAAAATATAACATCCATCCATTTTCTTCCAATTATCCGGGGTCGGGTCGCAGGGGTAGCAGCCTAAGTAGGGAGGCCCAGACTTCCCTCTCCCCAGCCACTTGGCCAGCTACTTCGGGGGAATCTCGAGGCGTTCCCAGGCCAGCCGAGAAACATAGTCCCTTCAGCGTGTCCTGGGTCTTCCTCTGGGTTTCCTCCCGGTGGGATGTGTCCGGAACACCTCACCAGGGAGGCGTCCAGAAGGCATCCTAAACAGATGCCCGAGCCACCTCAACTGGCTCCTCTCAATGTAGAGAAGCAGAGGCTCTATTCTGAGTCCCTCCCGGATGATCGAGCTTCTCACCCTATCTCTAAGGGGGAGCCCAGACACCCTGCGGAGAAACCTCACTTCGGCTGCCTGTATCCGAGATCTCGTTCTTCGGTCACAACCCAAAGCTCATGACCATAGATGAGGGTAGGAACGTAGATCGATAGGTAAATTGAGAGCTTTGCCTTTTGACTCAGCTCTCTCTTCACCACGACAGACCTGTACAGCGCCCGCTTCACTGCAGACACTGCACCTATCCGCCTATCCATCTCACGCTCCATTTTTCTCTCATTCATGAACAAGACCCCAAGATACTTGAACTACTCCACTTGGGGCAGGACCTCCTCCCTGACCCGGAGAGGGCACTCTACACTTTTCTATACCCTTTTGTTGCAAAATGCAACAATCCAACAAAAGTCATCCAAGAGTTCCCAGCAAAATCAGAATGAAAATCACCCAAATGGCAGTAAACCGCCCAATCTGGCCACACTGACCTCAACCCTTCTGCTGCCCTTGGGTCAAAATGGCAAGTAAGGCTTTAGTTTAAACACTGAACAGGAGGGTAAAAGGACAGTCTGGACATTTTGAAAAGGTACTCTGTTAGATAATTTTCAATATCAATGACCTGACTGAACATTGTTGTATTTTCTTCCTGGATTATTGAACAAGAATTTGGTGTTTTGAACCACTTTGGCATGACTGTCTCAGAGGAGTTGATGGGAGAGGGGGCGGGCCCTGGAGGCCATCATAGCACCAGCAAACTGTTTTTTCCACTATGGAGTATTCTGTTTGTGGGAATCTGTTTGTTTGGTGGCTCCTCAGATTGAACAAGTCTTTGGATGAAGAACAAAACATCTCAGTAACAAAATAAATCATCCATATGACTTGACTGAACTTTTGATGGATTTTTACATGGATTATTGAGCATGAACTGTTGGTGCATGATTATGAAGTTTTCAGCCATGACACCAGCCAGAGCACAAAGTGTGGTGACAAAGGCAAAAATCTTCATCCAGACCAGGCTAATGGCTTGCCAAAAAAGGGCCTGTTGTTTAATGTTTTTCAGGTTTATAAAACAACTTATAACAGATTGAAAAACATTGTCATCCCTTCAAATCCTGATACATGCTCAATAATCCCAACTGGGCCTTCTTGAAAGCAGAGAAAAAACCCAAACAGGACTCCAGTCAGCCAACAGGTGAAAAGGAGGAACCCAGACCCAGACCAGTGGTCATTCCATATGTTGAGGGAGTATCAGAGAAACTGAGACGTTTATTTTCTAAACATAACGTCCCAGTGGCTTTTAAACC
>NW_023625991.1:0-3095 GCF_014905685.2 Nematolebias whitei
TGGCCGTCAGGTGTGATTAATTAGCGGCCATCTTGGAGGAGGAGCTGTAGGCAGTGGTACTCTTACAGTACCCCCCCCTCAAGAATCGCCTCCAGGCGACCTGAGACGCTTGTCGGGATGATTCTTGAAGAAGGAGGTGATGAGGCTGGGGTCGAGGATGAAGGATCGAGGAATCCATGACCTCTCTTCAGGACCGTACCCCTCCCAATCGACGAGGTACTGGAATCCTCGGCCCCTGCGTCGCACGTCGCAGATGGATCGGACCGTGAATGCAGGGTGGTTGTCGATCAGGCGGGGCGGAGGAGGGAGGTCAGAGGGAGGACACAGAGGGCTGGTGAGGACTGGCTTGACCTGGGACACATGGAAGGTTGGGTGGATCCTCATGGTCCTGGGGAGCTGCAGCCTCACCGCAGAGGGGCCGATGAGCTGGGTGATGGGGAATGGGCCGATGAAGCGTGGAGCCATCTTTCGGGGGGTGTCCTTGAGAGGAATGTCCCGGGTGGACAGCCACACTTCTTGGCCCACCTGGTAGAGAGGGGCTGAGGAACGTTGACGGTCAGCGGCTTTCTTCATCTGGGCAGCCGTGCGGAGGAGTGCGGACCGCACCTGGCGCCAGACCCTGCGGCACCGTCGGAAATGATGCTGCACGGAGGGGACCGCGCAGTCCACCTCTTGGCCGGGGAACAGAGGAGGTAGGTAGCCTAAGGAGGCTTCGAAAGGAGACAGGCCAGTGGCGGTGGAGCGATGGGTGTTGTGGGCGTACTCAACCCAAGCCAAATGGTGACTCCAGGCTGACGGGTCCTTCTCTGCCATGCAGCGCAGGATGGATTCCAGTTCTTGGTTGGCCCGTTCAGCCTGGCCATTCGACTGTGGGTGGTAGCCCGAGGTGAGACTGGTGGTGGCTCCCAATGTCCTGCAAAAAGAGCGCCAAACCTGGGACACGAACTGTGGTCCACGGTCCGACACAATGTCTGAGGGGATACCGTGCAGTCGGACCACGTGCTGCGTCAACAGGTGCGCCGTCTCCATTGCAGAGGGGAGCTTGGACAGAGGGACGAAGTGGACCGCTTTGGAAAAGCGATCGATTATGGTTAGAATAACTGTGTTACCTTCAGAGGGTGGGAGTCCGGTAACAAAGTCCATCGAGACGTGGGACCACGGACGGCTCAGGGTGGGCAGAGGTTGAAGAAGGCCGGAGGGAGGTTGGGTGCCCGTCTTATTGCGGGCACACGTGGGACAGGCAGCAACGAACTCTCGAATATCCGCAGACATGGCTGGCCACCAGAAGTGAGTCCTGGCCAGGGAGATCATGCGGGTGGAACCTGGATGACATGAGAGTTTGACATTGTGAATCCAGTGTAGTACCTTTGGGCGTAGAGCAGTAGGCACGAACAAGGTTCCAGGGGGGCCACCACCAGGGTCTGGTTCCACCTTCCAGGCTTCCCGGATCTCCTCTTCGATGGGCCACGTGAGGGCCCCAACGATGCAGGTGGAGGGAAGGATGGTTTCCTCGGTCTCTGTGTTGTCAGGGGGGGCGAACTGGCGGGACAGTGCGTCCGGCTTGACGTTTTTGGAGCCGGGCCTAAAGGTAAGAACGTAATTGAACCTGGTGAAAAACAGTGACCAACGTGCCTGGCGGGGGTTCAGGCGTTTAGCGTCCCGCAGATAAGTCAAGTTTTTATGATCAGTCCAAATCAAAAACGGGGTCTCCGTGCCCTCCAGCCAGTGCCGCCATTCCTCCAGTGCCAGCTTAACTGCCAAGAGTTCACGGTTTCCCACGTCGTAGTTTCGCTCTGCTTGGGATAAACGTTTAGAAAAGAAAGCGCAGGGATGGACCGTGTTGTCCTCCGAGGATCGTTGAGACAGCACCGCCCCTACCCCTGTATCCGAAGCGTCAACCTCCAGGATAAACTGTCTGCGTGGATCAGGGTGAGAGAGGATGGGCGCAGAAGAAAATAAAGTTTTTAATTTAAAGAAAGCAGTCTCAGCCTCAGGCGACCAGATGAACGGTCTAGAGGTGGAGGTGAGCTGAGAAAGAGGGGCAGCCACTCGACTATAATTTTTAATAAAGCGTCTATAAAAGTTTGCGAAGCCCAGGAAGCGTTGCAATTGTTTCCTGGACTCGGGTCTAGGCCATTCGACCACAGCTTTAGTCTTTTCTGGGTCGGTCCTGCAGTGGCCCTCCCCAAAAATGAAACCAAGGAAGGGAACCGAGGAGACATTAAATTGGCACTTCTCGGCCTTAACGAATAACTGGTTCTCCAGTAACCTCTGGAGAACCCTCCTTACCTGTTCCACATGCAGAGCGGGGTCACGGGAAAAAATAAGGATATCGTCTAAGTAAACAAACACAAAGTCGCCGATGAAGTCACGCAAAACGTCGTTCACGAGGGCCTGAAAAACCGCGGGGGCATTTGTTAAACCGAAAGGCATAACTAAATATTCAAAATGGCCGAGGGGTGTTTTAAATGCTGTTTTCCACTCGTCACCCTCTCTTATGCGAACGAGGTGGTAGGCATTTCTCAAATCTAATTTGGTAAAAATAGTGGCGGATTGCAATTGCTCATGTAGGGAATTGATTAGAGGGAGTGGATATTTATTCTTGACAGTGATGTTATTCAAAGCGCGATAGTCGATGCAGGGACGTAAAGTCTTATCTTTCTTTGAAACAAAGAAGAAACCTGCACCGACGGGAGACGTGGAGGGACGAATAATACCAGAGTCGAGGGACTCGTTGATATATTCTTTCATGGAGTCCCTCTCAGGACCCGAGAGATTATAAAGTTGACTAGACGGCAAGGGGGCGCCAGGGAGTAAATCAATGGCACAGTCATAGGGACGGTGAGGAGGGAGTGATAAGGCTCTCTGTTTGCTAAACGCCGCCGCGAGGTCGTGGTAGGCAGAGGGAACAGCGGAGAGATCTACTCTCTCACTAGGAGAAGAGACCACTGGCTGCCCGGCGATCGCGGAGCGCAGACAGTTTTTGAGGCACTTATTGCTCCACTTCTCAACTCGCTCTAGCTCCCAATTAATGTCTGGGTTGTGCGTCTTTAGCCAGGGGAAGCCTAAAATTATCTGAGAAACGGAGGAGTCGA
>NW_023625992.1:0-3095 GCF_014905685.2 Nematolebias whitei
CATGTGTAGCTGTTAGCATGTGTAGCTGTTAACATCTGTAGCTGTTATCATCTGTAGCTGTTAGAGTCTGTAGTTGTTAGCGTTTGTAGTTGTTAGCGTCTGTAGTTGTTAGCATCTGTATTTGTTAACATCTGTAGCTTTTAACATCTGTAGTTGTTAGCATCTGTAGTTGTTAGTGTCTGTAGTTGTTAACTTCTGTAGCTGTTAGCATGTGCAGCTGTTAGCATATGTAGCTGTTAGCATGTGTAGCTGTTAGCATCTGTAGCTGTTAGCATGTGTAGCTGTTAGCATGTGTAGCTGTTAGCATGTGTAGCTGTTAGCATGTGTAGCTGTTAGCAGCCACGTGTCGTCGCGTGCTTGGATAATCTAGTCTCGTGACTGTGTCTCTATTTTTCTGTGTAGGAGCAGGAGCTTCACGTCAGACCTCCACCAACCACATGTTTGTTCTCTAACAGGTATGGTTGTAATTTCTAGTAAAGTTGTTCAATATTAAACTTCGGTCCAGCAGCCTCCACTTCAAAAAGTCAGTGCTCACGCGGTTTGGTTGTGCACGCGCTAACACCACCAGGTAGTCACGCTTGCGAGGTTCTTTCAAAATAAAAGCTGATGTGTGTCTCCTGTTGGTACAAACTCTGGACATAAAACACGTGTTAGCACTGGAAGCTGTAACGGGACCAACATTCCTGCTCAGCTGTTTCCACAAAAAGTTTCAATCTCGCCCCCATATCCAAAGAGTAGAGAACTTTTTGTGTTGTAAGTTAAATAAATAAAAAACTCCAGTGAGTTTTTCACGTTTTGACTCGAGTTGATTGAAGTCATTCTTGCTGGTCCTTGTTCAGAAATGATTTTTAATGTCCGCCTGTGAATATGATCCATAATATTTGACTTTAGTCTCTGTTTTGTGGTTATTTGTATGTTCATGATGTGAGAATGTTCAATTGTTTTCCCTGAAGTTTCCATTAATATTAAAACAAAACTCTTAGTTTCCAGTGACCAGTCTCACTTCAGGCTGACTGTAGAACATCTCCAGATGTTGCTCACCAGATGTCACCAAGATCTCATGTGGAATTTCAAAATAAAGGCCCTCCAAAGTTGGACATTTTCCATAGAATTGTCCCTAAGTTTCTGTGTTTGTTGCTCGTTCTTCAGGATGTTGTAGAAACAGCGAGGGTAAGTACGGCTTTACCAGAAATCACATCATTAGTGCAGAAAATTTATTGTCTCGTTGAAATGCAACATAGTTCAAGTAAAAACAGGAATGTTTCATTTAAAATCATTTATATGTTTAATATTTTAAGTGACAATAACCATTTGGAAAAATAAAGTTCAAATTGTACATTAATGTCAGAAATGACATTTATATCATTTTAACATCAAGTGTTTGTTTTTCCTGGTAAATGTTGAGAATTACAAGAGCTTTGTGTTATTTGTCCATGTCGACCAAAATCACTGGAGGTTTCTGGTTAGTGTGCATAAAAATGATACTTGTTGTTCTCTCAGAACATTTTAATTTAAAGTTTCATGTTTTGATTTGTGCAGAAACTCTGTGAACCACACAGTCTTTCTGGTGGATCAAGTTCAGCAGAAGACGATTCAAAAGCTGCAAAAACATTTAGGTAAGTATTTATTAAGAGACAGAGGAGAAAAGTCTAACACTGAATTATATCTGGTGAGCTGCTTTTAAAATGATTTTAGTTGCTGTTATGGCCATGAAGGACAGAGTGCACGTTTTATTCAAGTTTGATTCAGGAACATCATAAATTACACATGAATGTTTTTCACTGAAACTAAATGAATCTTCAAACTTGTTCCTGATCATTTTGAAAGAGATTTAGTAACAACTTGAGTTGGACACATCATGCCAGTGTAAGGACGACACGTGTTCCTTGTGTTGTGGCTCCTACAAAGTTTCTGAACACTTGAAGTCGTCCTGCTACATTTATTAAACATCAAATGTCTCTACAGCTTTCTGTTCTTTGATCAAATAGATTTTCTGAATCATTAAACTTCATTTCCTTCAAACTACTAATTGGTTTAGATTTGTTCAAAAACCCACATTTCTCTAAGTCAATTGATCAAAACGTGCACGTTATTAAAATGCAGTCAGTTCTCACACTCACTGTTAAAGTCTAATAGAAAATAAATCAGTCAGAGTTCATTTAAATGTTGCTCATTAATTGTTCTTTTAATTGTAATTAGAATATTTAGCTGATGTTCAAATCAGTTCCTACAACTTGTGTTTCTTGAACAATTAGTTTCAAATATTTACTGATTCTATTAAAAGCTGCAACAGAGTTGAGCTGAACTGAAGGAGAGCGCGTCAGAAAAATGTGATTGTGTGACGTTAAATAGAACGGAGGCGTCGTGCTCCAGCCGCTCCAAAAGGATGGAAATATCTGCTGGGACATTGTTGTGGTAGTTGTTCACTGGAAAGTTGGTGAAACTTCATGTGTGGAGCTTTTGTTACTTGTTTATTGTTTGTACCTTTTCTTATGGTTTCTATATTTTTTAGATTGCCAGAGAAGTGATGAAGACTTTCCTGATATTCCAGCATCAGGTTTGAAAGATCCAAACTGGAAATCATAAAGTAAAGAGGAATGGGTCAACAGATACTGACTGCATCAGGTTTGGTCCTGAAGGTTTGATTTCAACATTCTAATAGACTTACGCATTATTGTCCAACAAGGAAGTGACTAAAAATAGTTCACTCTGAAGATAATAATATTTTAAAGTACAAAGGTTGTTAAGAAGGTGAAGAGGAGACGAATAATATCTGATTGGTTGAGCTGAGAAATGAAAAGGCTGAATGTGATTCAAATAAGTGATAAAGTTCACAATCACATTTGACTCTTCAAGAGAATTGTGTGTAAATAAATCAAACAATGATGTGTTTGAAGCTTTAAGGTCAAAATGCAGGTAAATCCAGTCAGAAATGTTCTTTGTATAAAACTAAACACTAGAACTCGACCTGACTGGATAAATGTGGATCCAGCAACACAATTCCCTCAAAAACTACGTTTCTACTGCAGCTTTGCAAAGTATTACTGTGTGAATGTAAAATATGTCGTATTTAATTGTAATATGTTTCTTCTGAG
>NW_023625993.1:0-3094 GCF_014905685.2 Nematolebias whitei
CGTCTCACGTTTGCATTTCATTAAATTCAATGCACGTTTTATTCAGTCCAGAAAAATGAGGAATCCGTGTTAATTGATGAATATATCTGAGCATCTGTTCATCTACATTTTGGTGGCCCGTTACGTGCTCATAAATGACTGTGTATTCGTGTAAAGATTGTTTTACATGTTGGCATGATACAGTTTATCAGCTGTGCTGAAACGCAGCTCAAGCTGCGCCGCTTTGAAGTCAAAACATTGCATGTTTACGCAGCGTGCTGGAGCTGCGCGCTTGGAGCTTGGCTCTGCATGTTTACGCTGTATTACGCTGGCGATGTTATGAAAGCTGAAAAAGTGTCATATGTCGTGTGAAAGCTTAAATTGTATTCCTGTTATGGTAACTAAAAGCTGGGTTGTGGAAACGCTCTATTCTGTTTAAAGACGGTCCAGATGCAGTTCTGGACCGGCTCGGTTCTGAAAAAGGTTCGGACGAGTTGTTTAAATAGCTAGAAAGACGTTTTTGAGACCGGAGTAGCAGACTCCGTGCAACTCAGAATTGATTCGTTACAGTTTTTAACAGAAAAAGTGCATTTTGACAGTTTAAAAGACGATAAGTTGACGAACTGGTTTCAGGCTAATCTAACATGCTGGTTGCTACTAACGCTTCGTGGTTGGTTGATTTTCTGTTGTGGAGCGCTCTGATTTGCTGAGAAATTGAATGACGTGGCTACGTCACTTCCTCTCACCCCTGCTGCTTTGTCATTGGCGATTTCAGTCACGTGACCCGGAAATGGAAACTCGTTTTCATAGGGAATAAAATCTGCTTTTTAAAGCTGAAAAGCGCTTTAAAGCTGTGTTCTGAAATGCTGTTTAAGTTCTTCGAAGTCTAATTGCTAAAATTTTGCCACGTTTGTGTAAAAAATCTGTTCAGAAATGTTGGTTTTAACCGAGTCTAGCCGATGCTAATTTTTAGCTAACAGCTAACGACCGGACGCCACAGGAAGTTATAGCTCCCCTACTGGACAACACTAACAGTGTCTGAGTTAAAATTAATAAGGTTGTACTGACACCTTCTGGATAAACGTGAGATCACAGGTTTTCACTTCGCTTTTTAGGTTATTTTAGTGAAATTAAACGTATTTTCTTTTTAAAAGGCATTTTTGAGTAAATAAACGTTCCTCAAAGCTGAATAATAACTGTTATCTTGCATTTTAAAAGTTATAAAGGTATTTATGCAAAGAGCATTTACCGAACACATTTTTATTCACTGATAATTCCTTAAGAAAAAGGTACAAAATAAAAATTAAAGCAAACTTTTTAAAAATAGGAACAGTTACAGATATTCACAAAGTTGGAAAAAGTTTACTCACTTGCTAAAAAGATAACGCACGTTTAATTGATAAATCACTAAATAAGAGTAAATACATCAGTAGAGAGAAACTCTTCTGATTTTATTTTACCACCTAAACATTTACATCTCCTATTTAATTTCTAAATAGCAGATAATGGAGGACGAAGAGGTAAACACTGACCCCTTGCAATCCAGAGATGCCGTCCAGTCGGCTTTACATATTTTAACAAATTCAATTATTGGTAAACAATTAGAGCAATTACAAGACCTTGATGACAATCAAAGAAATGAGGAACTGCAGAGGTTGGCAAAAGCAGCTAAAGTGTCAGAGGACACAAAATCGAGCCGTGAACGGTTAGCAAAAATTTCCCTGCTTCTGAAAGCAGAATTGGACCATCTGGTTGAACAAAATGTCTTGCTGTTCAGTGGATATGAATCTGAAAAGGAGAGGTGTGACGTATTGATTACTGAATCTGAATTGCAGAAACAACAATTTCAGATTGATAGGGACCTCTCAAAGAAAGAGCTGTCCGAACAGGCTCAATCATATGAGGAGAGATTTAGGGATAAAGAACAAGCGTACCGAGCCGTGTGTTCAGATAACGATGTGCTACAAGAACAGTTGCAGGTCGCATTAAAGGAGCTGGAAGCTTGCAAGGCAGAAAAGGCGAAAATACTCCGACAATGGCTGAATTTACAAAGTGAATGTCAGACAACACAGGAGCGCCTGACAGCTTGTGAGGAGAAACTAGCTACAGCTACAAACCAGATTTCTGATATGGGGCGGGCTGGTCTGAGACTCAGAGACGAACAGGGTCAGGGCCCGGGTCAGCCACAACCACCCCAGACAGATGCTGTTGCACCTCTTCCTACTAACGCCATGCAGTCACAACCAACCCCATCTCGGGTGGTAGGAACAGACCTGCACCGATATGCACCTCTTCCTCCTAACACCATGCCGTTACCTCCACCCCCATCACGGGTGGTAGGGATAGACCTGCACCAATATGCACCTCTTCCTGCACAAGGGAGACCGTTAATACTGTCTCCTTCAATGGATGATTTGCAGAAAATCTCAAAATATGTACAACGCTTTGTACCTGAACCGATGGGATCATCTGGAACAAAAGCGTATCTCAGAGATCTAGAGTTCAGATTGAGATCTTATCCTAATGCTACGGTAGAGGATAAGATCAGTCTGATACGACTCACTTCGGACAGAGAGGTGTTTACCTTCGTCGAGCGTCTACCTGATGCAACGAGAAGGGATTACAACCTTCTGTGTGAAGCTTTGATCAGAGAGTACGACTCCTGCACGGGACCTGCTGATTTCCTAGCTGCAGACAAGGTCACGCAGGGTAAAACTGAACATCCAAAAGTTTATTACAAAAGAATCTTCCAAGCTTATTTTGGTAACAGAAATGAGACCGGAATGGAAGAAGATGATGGTTTTAAGTTTGTTTTCAGCAGAAATCTCCACGCTGATTTTAGGCGATCAGTACAAATGATGGCAAATTTCAGAGAAAAATCCATCAGTGAGATTAGACAGTGTGCTGTGAATGTGTTTGAAGCATGTTCTCATGCTAAGATGCCCATTGAAGTGTTTCCTAGTGTAAAGGTTAAACCCCTCCCTCTTGAACTGGAAGGACGACGTGCTTCGCCGCCTCCTCCTAAGAAAGAGAGAAAACAGTCTGTTCAAACTAACAAACCGCGTCCTGAAGGTGCACGCTGGGACAAAAAAGCTCCTCTTTCAGAGGATGACAG
>NW_023625994.1:0-3093 GCF_014905685.2 Nematolebias whitei
GTTCGCATTTCTGTTAAATTCAACGCACGATATTTACACAGTCAGAACGATGAGGAACTCGTGAAAAAGTATGAAATATCCAGCATATGACATACTACAGTTGGTGGCCCGTTACGTGCTCATAAATGACTGTATATTCGTGTAAAGATTGAATTTTACGTGTTGGCATGAAAAGTAACAGTTTATCAGCTGTGCTGAAAGTCAAAATGTTGCATGTTTACGCAGCGTGCTGGAGCTGCGCGCTTGGTGCTTGGCTCTGCATGTTTACGCTGTATTACGCTGGCGATGTTATGAAAGCTGAAATAATGTCATATGTCTTGTGAAGGCTGAATTTGTACGACTGTTATGTGTAGCTAAGCTTATGAGCTGTGGAAACGCTGTTTTCTGTTTAAACTGTGGTCCAAACGGACGGAGGTCCGGTTGTTGGACCGGCTCGGTTCTGAAAAAAAAGTTCGAACGAGTTGTTTTTAAACGGTTTAAAAGACGTTGTGCCACGGAGCGCCGACTCCGTGCAGCTCAGAGTTGATTCGTTACATTTTTTAACAGAAAAAGTGCATTTTGACAGTTTAAAAGACGAAAAAGTGACGAAATTATTTTATGCTAATCTAGCATGCTAGTTGCTAACGCTTCGTCATTGGTTGAATATTGCTGCTGTGGAGCGCTCTGATTCGCTGAGAAGTGACTGACGTGGCTACGTCATTTCCTCTCAACCCTGCGCTGCTCTGTCATTGGTGATTTCAGTCACGTGACCCGGAAATGAAAATTCGTTTTCATAGGGAAATAAAATCTGCTTTTTAAAGCTGAAAAGCGCTTTAAAAGTGTATTTTGATACGCTGGTTAAGTTCTTCGAAGCATACTCGCTGAAATTTCGCCGCGTTTGAGTTTAAAATCCGTCATTAAATGATGTTTTTGAACAACGCTAGCGATGCTAATTTTAAGCTAACAGCTAACGACCGGATGAGTGACGTGTCACGTCACTTCCTCCATGTCGGAAATGAGCTTTGCCGTGCTTAAAATCACTAAATAAAGCTGCAATATTGTCCCAAAAAACTCATGTTCATGCTATAAAGTCGTGCTTGTTGAAAGTTTGCCACGTTTGTGTAAAAAATCCGTTCAGAAATGTTGGTTTTAACCGAGTCTAGCCGATGCTAATTTTTAGCTAACAGCTAACGACCGGACGCCACAGGAAGTGATAGCTCCCCTACTGGACAACACAAACAGTGTCTGAGTTTAAAATTAATAAGGTTGTACTGACACCTTCTGGATAAACGTGAAGATCGCAGGTTTTCACTTCGCTTTTTAGGGTTAAAGAGTGAAATTAAACGTTTTTATTTTTCTAAAAGGCATTTTTGAGTTAATAAACTTCCTCTAGCTGAATAATCACTGTTATCCTGCATTTTAAAAGTTATAAAGGTATTTATGCAAAGA
Source organism: Nematolebias whitei (assembly GCF_014905685.2). Classification (NCBI taxonomy): domain Eukaryota; kingdom Metazoa; phylum Chordata; class Actinopteri; order Cyprinodontiformes; family Rivulidae; genus Nematolebias; species Nematolebias whitei. The sequence continues at coordinate 1,429 of NW_023625994.1, forward strand.
GCATTTGCCAAAGAGACTTTATTCACTGGTAATCCCTTATAAGGTACAAAATAAAGTTAGGAACTTTTTAAAAAAAATAGAAACAGTTACAGATATTCACAAGTTGGAAAAAGTTTACTCATTTTGCTTGAAAGATAATACACGTTTAATTGCAAAATCACTAAATAAGAGTAAACTTATCAGGAAAAAGAAACTTTTCTGTTTAAGTTGCCACCTAAAAAATAAATCTTCCTATTTAATTTTAAATAGAAGTTACTGACAGGAGGACAACAGGAATAACAGTTTTTCTGAGGAAGGACTGATTAATCCTGATACATCATCAACTTTTCTTTTTCTTTTCACAACTTAGTTCTATGAGTAACTGTTAAAATAGCAAATTTCTGGAACAGAACGGTTTAAAAAACGTTTTAAACCGATGATTGCTGTGAGACTTTTAGAAAAATTGCAGGTTTATAAAAAATTCAGTGCTTTAGAGTAAAATACACTAAAAAGAGCTTGGTAACTGGTAACTGTTAAAAAATAAGCACATACAAGTAACACTGCCGAGAGCATTTACTTAAATATTCATGAATTGGGGTAAAACCTGAGAAAGGTACCCACATTTGAATAAGTTGACTTATAACAGTACTTCTGTGTAAACCCAAAAAGCTAAAATAGTGTGAAAACTCATTGACTTGAATACAAATATTTACCTGTAAAATATCTGAAGCTTGCAACTGTTTAAACAGATAAATTGCTACACAGTGAAAAACATGACAGGTGTGTTAGAAAAAGACTTTGACCCAAAAGGGATGGCGGACTGCTTGGAGAATGCGTTAGCGCTTCTGACAGCGTCCTTACATCCATATATGAATCAGACAGAGCGCATGAACCCAAAAGAGTTATTGGACAATCTGAAGGAGGTTGCAGAAAGTGTGACCTCTACAGAAATCACAAAGTCAAGTTATGAAAAGCTGGCTAAAATTGCAATTTTGCTGAAAGAATCATTCTATGCGGCTGTTGAGAAAGCTGATAACCTCAAATGGTAAATGGTAAATGGAGCTTACTTCTATAGCGCCTTCCAGCCCCCTATGAGGGGCCCCAAGGCGCTTTACAGTACCAGCCATCCACCCATTCACACGCACATTCATACACCGGTGGCGAACTAAGGTTAGACAGTGAAATAGTGTTTGCTCAGAAAATTGAAGAATACGTCCTTCAATTTAAAAGTGAACACGAGGCCCGCATAAGAAAACATCATGAACAGATGTCTCAATTACAGCAAAATACAAGTGCAGAAATTGATTCGCTGAACAGCAAACTACAAGTACTTGAGGCGTCACTATCGGAAGCCAGGGATACAGACCGTGCGTACCAATCCGTGTGTTTAGACAACGGTGTGCTACAAAAACAGTTGCAGATCGCATTAAAGGAGCTGGAGGATTGCAAGGCAGACAAGGCGATGATACTCCAACAATGGCTGAATTTACAAAGGAAATGTCAGACATCACAGGAGCGCCTGACAGCTTGTGAGGAGAAACTAGCTACAGCTACAAACCAGATTTCTGATATGGGGCGGGCTGGTCTGAGACTCAGAGACGAACAGTATCAGGGTCCGGGTCAGCCACAACCTCCCCAGACAGATGCTGTTGCACCTCTTCCTCCTGACACCATGCCGTTACCCCC
>NW_023625995.1:0-3093 GCF_014905685.2 Nematolebias whitei
CACACACACACTAAACACACGTGCGCTGATGAAATAGAAAGGTTGTGCAGAAGGGGAGGGCAGAGAATGGACAGAGGAGGAAATGAATGCTGCAGAAGTGAAGAAAGAGGGAGAGCAGAGCATGCAGGGAAAATGAAAAGGCAGGCGAGGAGAAGTGAGCAGTGGAGGAAGGGAGATGGTAATAAATGGGCTTTAAACTGATTATATTAAGTCGATCCTTTGATCATATTTAAGCCTTGAAATAGAAAAATGTTTTCCCTAACTGAGGAGGGATTGTGGCAGCGAAAGTGGCAGCTCATTAAATTTTAGCCTTTAGACAAAAATAATTATACAATGCACACGTAAAACAATCATAATCACATTTGTAAATGTGGGAATTTATATTCTTCTTGTGTTTTTAAGTTGATTTGCTTTTCTTTTATCTGTATCTTTTTTTTTATCTCCAACTCACTCCCTTGCAAAAGAGATCTATGATCTCAATGGGATTTACCAGGTTAAGTAAAGGTTAATAAATACATTTTTGAGTATTTCACCATACATTCACTTATTTTCAGTCAGCAAAGGACACACATTTTAAACACTTTATCTTCAGCATCACATTCAGCTGTGAGCTGCATCTCTGTGAGAAGGTCACCAGTCCGTCACAGGGCTACGTGAAAACACATGCGTTGAACGACTACGCATTTTTAAAAGTCGACATTAACGCGATGATAGTCGAGTCGGCGTCGACTAGTTGATGACGTCACTGGAACTCATGACGCTAAAAAAAAATTTAAATCACAAAAAAAAAACTTAATTTATTATTTACAAAAAAAAAAAAGAACAACAAACATGGGAGCGTATATTTTTGCTCCTACTATTTATCATGCTGCAAATAAGTAACAGGAAAACCAAAACTATTATTAAGCTGCAAAAGTTAGTTTTATTTTATTTAATCCACTCAACAAAATAAACCACCACGGCGGTGGTGGATTCCACCTTGGAGGAAATAAAATGAAACTAAAAACATCATCTTTAGTGAAATACTTCCACACTGTTGATGGATTTCTACCTGTTTGGGAAGACTTGGCCTGCTCCTCACCTTCCATCTTCTTGGAAGAATCTGTTTTGTAGCCAGCAGCCCAGCACTGATCACAATCACTGACATCGACTAGTCAACATGAAATTTAAAAACTCGCGAAATGTCCTGGAATTGACTAGTCTATTCAACCCCTAACACACACGTGCACTAATTTAGAGTCAGCAATTAACTAACAAGCCTGGTTTGGGACTATGAGAGGAAGCAGGAGTGCATGCACGAGGACATTAAGCAAACTCTTCACAGAAAGCAGGGGAGCTCCAGGGATTGTTTCTGTGGTCCTCACCGTCTGTTGCTGTGGCTGCTTCGGATCATGCTATGATGGAGAAGTGTCGGACTGACCGAAGAAATGCTGTCCAGCTAAGTAAACCAACAGATACCTCTAAAATATTTGGACATCACAACTTCATCCTGAGAAAACACGAGTGGTGGATGATAGAAAAAAGGAAATCTCCCTTTAAACACATCTCCAATGGCACATATTAGAAATTTTAAAGTAACAAATACCTTTAAAACAAACAGACATGCACTAAAACAAGCATATTTTTCTGATAGTTTAGGTCTTATAGACTAAGTTTGTTGTCTAAGTTTATCAAACATCTATATTTATATCTTAAAGATATACTATTTGTTTTAAAATGTGATTTGTTTAACATTTTCACAGAGAAAAAGCTCAGTTTTATCTTTGAAGTAATAGAAACCTGTTCTGTGCTGTGTTAAAATATCATCTATTGGAAGCACAAAAAGAAAAAAAATAATGGACCAAGCACAGAACCCTGAGGAATGACATGAATGTGTGAAAATATAAGCATTATGTTAAAATGATCAAATGGTCCCTAAAAACAGGCACAAGAACACAAAACAGGTTCATTATAAAGTGCTTAATGTGAAATTTATACATTAATATTATAGAAAATAGTTTTATTTTACTTTGATGTGTCTAAAAAGCAATTAAAAGGAAGGTGAATAATTTTTGTGTTCAGTAATGTCTCTGTACTTGTTTCTGACATGTCTTTCCTCAGACACAGTTTCATGTCATTTTTACTCAACCCAACACTGAAATTAATTAATACATTTTTGTTAATCAATCAGTGTAAATAAGTGGAAAAATAAAATAAACCAGATGATGCAAGAACAACTCTGCTCTAGCTGCTCCAACTCTTTTTCCTTCTGAGCTTTTCTCTGGATTACCATAACCTGTCAGCCGTGAAACACCACAAAACAATTTTCCACTTGTAAAAAATATTAGAAGAAAATAAGCAGCCCACCTCGCTCTGCTGCCTTTCACAGCCAGATAGAGAAGAAAGGGCGGGGAGGTTACGCTACCTGGATGTTTTTCTAATGAACACCAAGCTGAACTAATAAAAACATGTCAGGCAGGAGGAGACGCTCGGAGTAAAGGGGCGGATGGAAAACTTGAAAGTGAAATTAATGTAGACAAGTGCACATGTTTCAAACAGGTGATAACTGGTTAAATATGAGCCACGTTAATTCCAGCTGTGGTTGAAATGAAACCAATTGGTCTCCAGCTGCTAAAACTGACAGCAATTATTCTAATTCAATTTAAAAACTTCATGTCACTTCAGTTTGTTTATTTATTTAGTACAAATCAGAGAACTGCAGTCTGACAGAAAACAATCTTCATTGCATAATATACCGTAGTTTTAAGGTCTTTGACAAAAACATGATGGATCCTCATCATAAAAAAAATAAAGCAGCTTAAAGTAAGTCTGTTTTGGGTTTTACAAATAGACAAAATAATATCTATCTATCTATCTATCTATCTATCTATCTATCTATCTATCTATCTATCTATCTATCTATCTATCTCTATCTATCTATCTATCTATCTATCTATCTATCTATCTATCTATCTATCTATCTATCTATCTATCTATCTATCTATCTATCTATCTATCTATCTATCTATCTATCTATCTATCTATCGGTCTATCTGTCTATCTGTCTATCTATCTGCCTGTCTGTCTGTCTGTCTGTCTGTCTGTCTGTCTGTC
>NW_023625996.1:0-3093 GCF_014905685.2 Nematolebias whitei
TGTGCCGACCGTTCACGAGCCCTTTTGATAAAGAATTTCATAATACATTTTTGGCGACGAGGATGGGATGTTAAGAATTTAAATAAATAATTCTGAACGGCTGCACCATATTCAAACGAAGGGAAAAAAAAGTGTTGAGAGAAATGTTGATGCGAGTTGCATAGTTGTGCCGGGTTGGAAGAGTTATCCAACCCTGGCTTTGTGTTTAAGAGGTGGAGGGGACGCCCGAGCCTTTGTGTGAGAGTTTTAAAACAGAGAAAAAAAAAGTTTATTCAGACGCCTGAGGAGGCGTGAGCTGAACGGAGAAAAAGTTGTACCGGGATGGGAAGAAGTCCCATCCCAGTTGTTTTTGTTGTTTTTGAAGAGAGGTGTGAAGAAGCCCATCTTAATTATTAGAACAATTTTTCTGCAAGCAGATAGTCCGAGTGATGTTTTGACCACTTTTGCAGGCAATAGAGGTCAGAAAAGATGGCAGCAATGACAGGACTTCAGCATAAAATCAGAAAATGCAATTACAGGCTCAATGGAGTAAACAAGAATGTGAGGACCGCCTGCTTGTTGAATGGACGGCTCGGTGCTCAATTTGTGAGAATGAGCAGTGTAGCTGACGGGGCGGTGGAGCAGGTGTCCCGGTTGCGAGGAAAATTTAAAAGAAAGAAAGAGAAACGTGTTGAGGAAGTTCAGGAGAAAGAGAAACAGTTTTTACAATGAAAACAGTTGTTATCTGATGTGCAGACAGAGTGCAAGCTAGACCGCTTGATTAATGTAGCTGAGGGCGCGGTCGGTCAGATAAGGAGGAAGAAAGAGCGTGATGTTTCGCCGGAGCGAGTCGGAGCTTATGTTGCAAGGTTGGCTGACGGATGGAATCCGTCGAGTTTAATATCACAACCCACAGATGCTCGAGTTTCGAGACTGTTAGACAAAGGTGGAGGTCAGGTAATGAATTCAGCGCATCGAGTCAGAGCTTTGCAAGACTCGAGACCGTTGTTTGAAGTTTGTGTAGAAACAGCCCGACAGATAACATCGGATTGGTCTGAGGGTCATTGGGTGACCCTGTGGGAGTGCGAGCAGAGATGTGCTGAGGAATGCGCTCGCTGTGCGTTCACAGAGCTGAAAGCTGTGAAAAAATCATTTAGCCAACCCATGGGTCGTGGGCCGAGAAGGGACGGCCAGAAAAACATGCAGGAACCTACCCGTTCTGCTTTCTGGAGGGCATTAATGCAGGCAGGAGTGCATGCAGCTGAGATGAATGATGTGTCAGCTGAAGAGCTGAGGGCTGGAAGCCATTATTTGGATTAAAAGGGGCAAAAAGTAGGGTCCAAAAGTTGACATCAACACTCTGAAAAGCAGATATTGTCAAACATTGAACATCAAAGGTCTAGAATTAGAGAGCCCAGATTTTGACGGTAAATTAAAAAGCCCCAAAACCTGAAGGTGATATTGATATTAAAATGCCTAAAGTCAAGATGGTTTAAGAAGAAAAGGGTGGATTTGAAATGTCTAGAAATAAATATGTTGTTTGGAAGAAAGTGCATTGTATGTTGTTTATAAATGGTTTACCTGCAGCTATAGTTTTGACAGCATCTAAAAACAACTCTAGAAGTATCCAAAAATATCTGAGATAAAAAGAATTTCACCATCTTGTTTTGCAGATGTTTCACATTTAAAGTGAAAGTTCAGCTCTTTTCAAGAGGGGTTCTGTGGAAAAAGTTAACATCTCAGTTTTGAAAACTGATGAGTTAAACATTTTGAGTGGGGCCAAGACTAGAAGAAGGATTTCTTTTTAATAAATAAAGTTAATTATTGACACTTTTTGCATGAAGTGGTTATGTATGAAGAATTGTTTGATTGTAGAACAAGACAGATGATGAAACTGCAAATACAACGATGTGAAGCATGCAGCATTAGAAGAGAGAGGGTCACAATAGTAAAATGCAGGGACATATAGGGGAAAGGGACCATATCAGATCTGGCAAACGGATTTCATTGGCCCTTTGCCATGTCACAGGGGTGTAGATATGTATATACGGCTGTAGATACATATTCAGGTGTGTTGGTGACTCATCTTTGTAAATATGCAAATCAGACATCTACTTTAAAAAGTCTTAGTATGATGAAATAATTTTATGAGGGTCCCCTTCAGATACAGATAATGGGACCCATTTTACTGGAAAACGTGTTGAATGGATTTATCATATTTCCTTATCACCCACAAAGCTGCTGGGCTGATTAAGAGAATGGATGAACTGTTAAAAAAAAAGAAATGCTGAGAAAATGAAAGACATGATTTGACAAACTGAAAAGTAAATTTGTTGCAGGCTGTGTTTCAATTGAATGATACTCCAGAGCTGCCTGTGAGAAAAAAAAAAAGAACCAATTAGCAACTCCTGGGTCTGAGGACTCTAGAGCCAGTGACAGTGATTTCAGGTCAAATTCAAGCTATAAAATTGGTCTGGGTCTGCCATATCCCAGAGGCAGGAGAAGGAAAAATGGGTAAATGTACCAATTCATAAGTGTTATTAAAGAGAAAACTAATTCTTCTCTCTTTTTGTTGAAAAGCAGTTTTCTTGCTTCCACAGCTGGATGCTCTCCTGGTCTTGGTTGTTTGGACGATCAAGGTCGCCCCGAGGAGCTGGTGACAAGGTGCCAAGTCAGATCGGAGTGCAGGCTGTTTGGGCATCACGTGCCTTGTTACAGATGGACAACGCCTCATCAGCAACACCAGGACGTGTCATGGAGGAGGATCAGGTGTTCACTTTGGTTGAAAAAAAAAAGATGCAAGCAAGATCTGAGTGCAAAGTGACTTTTGGCATGCTACCACAGGGAAACCATCCCAGTGGTACCTTGGATGTCAGATTAGAATTGTGTGGAAACCCCACTGTGTAACATGTGTGGGAACTGTACATGCTAAACCAGATGAAAGAGAAGAAAAAAAAGGGGGAGAACGAAGTTTGATTCTTACTGCCAATTAAGGAGAAGGAGGAGACGTGCTTCGTTGGCAGTTACTCAAGAAAGGTTCTGGATACCATCAGTTGTCATGACTCAAGAAGAAACGGTCAAAATACTGATAAAAGAAATAAACTTGCAGCCAAA
>NW_023625997.1:0-3093 GCF_014905685.2 Nematolebias whitei
GTAGCTCCAGTGTCCACGAGGAATGATAGATCTTTATTCATGACCCTCATTTTCACCATAGGGTCTGCTCCTCCCCCTATGGTGTGATTACTCTGTGGGGTGTGTCATTGCTGGTAGTATCCACCTGGTGGCGCCCAAGATGGATCCTGCTGGCCAGAGGTAGGTGCCGGTGGCGCCATCTGGTGGTTGGGAGCTAAGTAGTGATGTGCTCCTCCTCTTTGGGCGTTGGCCTGCTTGTGAAAACAATCCCTTGCCCAGTGACCTGGTCTGTGACAGTAATGGCAAACATCTGTTGCTCTGCCTCCCTGCGTGTAACCCCGACTGAAACCTCTGCCCCGAGACCCCCCTCTTTCTCCCCACTGCCCTCTTGACCGTCCCCGAGGGTATACAACAGGAAGTGGGGGCTGGGCGGTTACAGGACACTGATAAGCAGCCTCAGAACACTGAAACACAGTGTCAGCTTGTACCATCTGTTTTGAATCTTTCTTAGTTTGAACTACATCCCTAGCCTGTTTCAATTGTAGCTTTAAGAGCTGCGTTTGCATATCTTTCAGTTCAGAGGAAGTTTTAGTCTCCTCATCAGCCACACATTGCAGATGATGAATAAGATGCCGTTCCCACTGGGCAGCATCTGCTGTGGGTAAATCAGGGTTAATTTTCATTGCCTTACTGACTGCTGCGGGGACCCCATCCAGTATTGCTTGTCTAAAAAAATACTTTTGATTTTCCCCTTGACCATGGCAGTGTGTTCTGTCATACCAGTCCTGTTTACACACATCTAAATATGCAGTGGGGTTCTGACCAGGCTTCCAGGTGAACTTAGGAACCCCTGTACCTTCTAGAAGGGGATAAGCCTGTCTGAGAGCGGCGGCAAGTCTCTGATACTCCAACAACATGCAAGTTGAGTCAGGTATGTTATGATTCCACCCCGCAGCCCTCTCTATTTCATCCATCCTAGTGGAAGTTACACACCTTCCCAACAGTGCCCTCATGTCTCCCACAGCTAAATTAATACCTTTAGTTAAGGAGTCCACTACGTTCAACCACTTACTTCTTCCTTCTGTGAGGGGAGGAAGTTTGTCCACTAACGCCTGCACATCACCTAGCGCAAGAGGTTTATAACGTATCTGATTTCCTGCCTGCAGAAGAGGAAATGAACCTGTACTTAACAATGGATCCACGTTTTCAACAGGGATAGAAGCGTGATCTGGTGGTGGAAGAGCTGCCGACAAATCAGAAGTAATTCGTATTGCTTGTGGCCAAAAAGGATTCTGTACGTGTGTCTGAGGCGTGGCAGGCAATTGGTGAGTACAGGTGAGCGGGTTTTGAGACAACCCTGCAAGATTCCTCCAACCCTGCAGACCCACAAGCAGGCCCTCTCCATCATGAGAGTTGTCAGAGGGAGATGCTGAGGATGCAAAGAGGGAAGAAGTGTGCAAATCAGGGTGTCCTGAGGGATTAACAGACTGACTCCACCCATCTTTAATTACCCATTGCTGCTTGCTGTTTATATTTCTTTCACCCTCTGTTTGGAATGGTGTACTGATGGACTGTGTCTTCATTCCTGGTGCCTCAAATATTTTTGTTTTAACTGGGTTGGATGACTCCCCCCTCTGCTGCGAGGGGGTGTCATTGACCTCCCCCACTTGTAACGTTCCCTCTTTTATGTGATATATGGGGTACATTCCTGTAGGAGGATGTTCTGACTGATTGCCACCTGGGTTGTAAGGAGGGGGATCTGAACTACCCATTTCCTCCACCTTTGTTCTAGGCTGCTCCACCAGTTGCTGTTTTCTCAACAAATGGTACGAACCTTGTGCTACAAAGACCAATTTCAACCACTCTTTTCTTTCATAAATAACCTCCCTCATCAACTTTCTGTATTTACTCTTATGCAAGGCATTTGCTTCTCTCTTTTTCTTGTCAAATTTATCCTCATCACTCGAGCACTCTTTAATTTTATCCCACATCAAAGATATCACATCTTGTTTCTCTTCTGCATTATTTTCTATTTTTTGTAATTTTTGCACGAGAGCCTTTTTTAGCTTTTTATCATATTGCAGCATCTCTAGTGCTTGTCTCACTATTTCCACTTGCTCTTTTACCAGTTTAAAACTTTCCTGCTCACACTTTTGTAACATTACACGATGCACCTCTGTGTCCATTCTCTCAGGAACTTCAAACAAACAGCACACACCTCTTTTTATTGTCACTGGAAAATTCTGGAACTTTTTTATTTTTTCTTTTTCTGGAACTTTTTTCCTACACATTCATACTGTGGTCTTATATTTGACATAGACACGAACACAAAATAGACAAACAAGATACTGACCACTTATTTCAACATACACGCAAGACGCAGACGCCAGAAATATTCACAATGGTCACCCTTGAAAATGTTGTTGTTGTTTTTTTTAGACAAAATGTGTTGACTTCCCTTTTAATATCCTAGAAGACAGCAATATTTGTGAACCCGTGACCTCTCTACTCCACCACAGGTCATAAATTATTTTATCATCAATTTAATTTTTAGTTCTGTTTTTATTTTAATCTATTCGGTGCGTGCGTCGTATTTAATTAATTAATGTCTCACCCAGCCTCGCGAACGCCCACCTACGGTCAATTGTGAGCGAACTTTAATTGATACTGTTTTAAAAGTTGACTGCCAGTTCAACAAGCTTACAGTAAACTTAGTCTAGTGGAGTTACAGAGTTGAACAGCGGAATTATTTTCCTAGAACTTTCACTCCTCCCAGGGAATCGTTACTCCCTGTAGGCAGACTAACGCGCAGTATTATCCCTGAGGCTGGTTTTATTTTATCTTACCTTTATCTTAATTTTACAGTCGACGTACTTCTCTATTTAAAACTATTTAATTATTTTGAGTCAAACACACTGAGCAAAAATTTGCCTATTTTAAGCCCAATTTACAGATTTCGTATTGAAACAGGCTCTGCTTACCTCCTTCTGATGAATGACGCGTCGTAGATCAGTATGCAAGACTCGGTAACTATGTCTTTCTCACATCTCGGTGGAACCTCCAAATTTGTTGTGTTTTAACTTATTTTCCACCCGAGTCTTGTAGTTACCGCTT
>NW_023625998.1:0-3093 GCF_014905685.2 Nematolebias whitei
GACTACAACAAAGAGTTCTACTTGGAAGTGGGCTTCTCAACTTACTGCATGAGTGCAGGTCTGTACCAAATACACGACAAAGACAGGCGTGTTGTGGCCTACGCCAGCAAAACAATGGCAGGCCCTGAATTACGGTATTCAGACTGTGAGAAGGCTCTATTGACCACTGTGTGGGCAGTGAAACATTTCTCCTGCTATATTGGTGGACAGAGGATTATTGTTGAGACACAACACCAGCCAGTAACGTTTCTGAACAGCCAACGCATCAGAGATGGTGTGGTGACAAACTCACGCGTTGCAACATGGCTTATGGCACTTCAAAGTTTTAACCTAGACATCCGCTACGGTCAAAATAAGAAGTCGCACTTGGGCACTGATTTGGCAATCTGCCAAGAATGTACACAGGATGTACCAGCCACCCAACAGCCGGTTGTGAGCAAACCCTCAGCTGCTGAGGACCCAAATCACCACTTCTTTGATAGCAATATCTGCAAAGATATGGCAACAATGTACGTGGATGGATGCTCATTCCACCACGAGACAATCTGCAAAGCAGGTGTTGGAGGAGTTCTCCTCCAGGACCAAGAACAGGTCACATTTGGCTATAAATTAGGCTCTCAGTCTTCACAGTACGCTGAGATAGCTGCAATCCTAATAGGCCTACAGATGGCAGTAGAACGCTCCATCCAGACGCTAGTCATCTGCACTGACTCTAATTATGCTCGACTTAGTTTCTTGTGTCATCTCGCTCTGTGGAAACAGAACGGTTTTCTCACAAGCAACAAAAAGGTGGTAAAACACAAAGAGCTTTTCATGACATGTGATCACTTGGTGACATCACATGATCTACAGATATTCTGGAAGAAAGTTCCAGGACACTCCAGAGTCCCAGGCGATGACAAGCACTACAATGACCTTGCAGACTCCCTAGCCAAAGAAGGAGCCGTTGACGGACCCACGTGGTCCTTCGACCCCTCCTGGCTACTCAACACTCAGTCGTCACAAGCTACAACTGAGGTAATGGCAGTCACACGTGCACAAGCTGCAGCTAAACCTGCTGATAACACAGTTTCTGTGCGCCCAATGCTGACTGACCCAGACATCATCCAACTTCAGAAGTTGGATCCTGCAATTAACTCGATGATGCTGTATCTGACTGACCCAGACAAATACACTCCATCGAAAGATGAGCTGGATTCCAATCCAGACCTCAAAGTCCTCTTTCAGCTGCGAAAACAGCTAAAACTACTTAAAGGCATCCTAACTTTCGCTCATGGACGGACGTCCTCACCTGTGTTCGTGGTCCCCCATGACCACAGGGGGGTGATGTTAGTCCATGCACATGACCTTCCGTCCGCAGGACATAAGGGTGACAATGCCACGCTGAAAGCATTAAAACAAATTGCTTATTGGCCTGGAATGAAAAAGGATGTCAAGGACTACATAAAAGGGTGCCTGATCTGTGGCCAGTTTCAACCATCCAGACCACTTCACAGAGCACCACTGCATAGTAGAGGCATTGCATTTCCATGGTCGGACCTCCAGATTGACTGGGTCGGACCACTCACTAAGACCTCTAGAGGAAATAAATATTTTCTCACGGTAACCTGCGCGTTTACCAAATGGGTAGAATGTCTACCAGCCCCTAATGACACAGCACAAACCACTGCTATGTTGTTAATGAATCATGTATTTTCAAGGTTTGGACTTCCCCTTAGGGTGAACTCAGACCAAGGTACACACTTCACAGGTGAAGTAATGAAGGAACTGTGGAAGACGCTAGGCGTCAAAGCCAACTTCCATATTGGCTACCACCCACAGGCTTCAGGCCAGGTTGAGAGAGCAAACAGGACTGTGGTGAGTATTTTGAAAAAATACGTAGCCGCAAACCACAAGGACTGGGACGTGAAACTCCCTCTGGTCCTCATGGCCATAAGGGCCACTCCACACACGTCGACTGGCATCGCTCCTTTCGAGATGATGACGGGTCGACAAATGACTCTCCCTCTGCACCTGTTGTACCAACCAGGCGATGCTGCCATGGCAACAGCCTACACCACACAACAATACATGAAAGACTTGGAAAGACACCTTAAAAACACTTTTGCTTTCGCACAGAAAAACCTGGAAAAATCAGCTGAAGGACGCAAAGCGTACTACGACCAAAAGGCCTCTTACGAGGAACTCCAAGTGGGAGACAGGGTCTGGTACTACACGTTTGCACCCAAAACTGGGAGGGTAGAGTCCGGGACCGGAACTCTCGCCCGTAAGCTGATGCCCAGATGGACTGGACCCCATCTGATAACCGACAAAGTGTCTCCAATTATCTACCAGATAAAAATCAGTAAAGGCCAAAAAGAGCCAACTGTTAAATGGGTACATCGTAACCAGATTAAACAACACAAGGCATGCAATAACTCCTTAGGAGACAAAGACATCACCAAATCTGACCTCGTGGGAACAAGGGTCATCCAAGCAGAAGATAACTAATGGATAATAAAATTAACCATAGTTTAAACTCACAGGACCTACCCTTGATAAAACGGGACAGCGTGACTGAAATCTGGCAACCAGGGTGAGGAGAAGCTGTGAAACGATGTTTCTAGATGCTTAGTCACTACTCTTGTCGGTGTTGGAACGTTGTTTAGTTGATTTTGGTTGTTTCTGAGGTAAGAATGAATTTTGTTGTGTAGTTAAGTTAGAGACTAAGAGGCCTTTAACCATGCCAACATGCAGTTCATTCACTAAATTGCAATCTTTGCGGAGTCAATGTATATTATTGCTACCTTGAGTACCATAATCTACATTGATCTCACAACGCTTAAGCCGAACCTACTCGAACAATTCTATTCGGGGGGATAGCTAATTCTTTTTGATAAGTCTCGCCATAGACTTCCAAAACACTTATGGGAAAACCAAACACCCAATCTCAAGTCGTTCGTCTAAAGGACAACAGACAATTACACCAAACTATATTTTACCATGTAAAGCTAACTTAAACCAAGTTAGAAATGGAAAAATAGTTTGGAACACTTTTCTATAGGCATAAACCCCTGTAGTTACCCCTTTTCAGCATTCTCCACCCCTTAACTG
>NW_023625999.1:0-1571 GCF_014905685.2 Nematolebias whitei
TTTCTCGTTATCCAAAACTTACCACATGCATCCTACATAGGCTCTGACATTTTGGTAAGGTTAGGTGTCCACGTGGACACCATCAACAAGGTGCTGTGGTCCCTGAAACCAGCCACAAAGGATCCTCCTGTGCTAGACACAGCGAGCCTTAAGGCTGGGCAGACCATTCCAGAGGCCTGCCAGGTTGCTAGCAACCAAGACACCACAGTACCACCTCAGGTGATTAACCTAATGGTGCGAATCCACATAATAGCTGGACAAGCTATTAGCCATAAACAGGCATATTTTCAACCCTCTCCTGCATTTTTCAACTTGGGACTGTCCGTGGAAGCCACGAACCAGGTGAGTCTTGACTCCAGGACCACATCTATTGCTGTGTGTAACACAGGCATGGATGAGGTGCTGATCCCAAAAAACACTATGCTAGGATGGTTGATTTCAACTGACTTTCATGATTTTGAACTAGGCATTCCATTTCTGGGAGGACTCCCAGACAATCTGGTACCGAGTCAAGAAGCTGGGCCAGTATGGTTCACAAAACCAACACAGGCAATAGCTCTTTTCTCAACCAATGATGTCGACCAAGGACCTCAAACCTATGGTGTTTTGCCCATAGACAGGCCCGACGACTCAGAAAGGGATTTGATGGAGCTCCCCAAGGAGCAAGAACCCTTATCAGTCTCATCACAGATCGATCAGGTGATCGCACAAGCCGACGCTCTGACATCTGATGAAGAAAGAGACAAACTACGCCAAGTTCTTCTAAAATATGAAAAGTCATTCTCAACTGATTCAACAGATTGTGGGTTGACCTCACTCCACGCAGTGAGAATCCCAACCCCACCCAACGCACCGCCAACATTTGTCAGACAATACAAGATCCCTCTGGCGGCACACCAGCCTATCCAGGAGATCATTGATGACCTTTTGGTCAAAGGTATAATCAGACAATGTAATAGCACCTACTCTGCGCCTTTATGGCCAGTTTTAAAACCAAATGGTAAGTGGAGACTTACCATAGACTACAGGAAGCTAAATAAACAAGTACCTTTATCCAGGTGGCCGATGACGCAGCTCCATCAGGAACTGCCAAAGGTCACCGATGGTAAGTACTTCTCGACCCTTGACGTCGCCTCTGGTTTTTGGACCATCCCTGTGCGCGCCGAGGACCAACACAAACTAGCTTTCACTTTTGGCAGCCGACAATACACCTTTACCAGGTGTCCCTTTGGCTACGCTAACTCACCTGCAGAGTTCAACATCTTTTTGAACAAAGCATGTCCAGACGCCCACGAGCGTGGGACACTGATCTACGTGGACGACATCCTTTTGAGGCAGCCAACACTGGACTCTCATTTGGCTGAGATCGACCACGTCCTAAATCAGCTAACAACTGCTGGTGCTAAAATCTCACTGTCAAAGTGCCAGTGGTGCAGAACCAAAGTGGACTACGTTGGCCTCTTAGTAGGTCCAGACGGAGTACAACCACAGTTGACTCGCACCCAAGGCCTAGACAACCTCAAAGTCCCAACCAATCTCAAAGAACTACAGAGTTTCTTGGGAGTGTGTAA
>NW_023625999.1:1671-3093 GCF_014905685.2 Nematolebias whitei
AGCAGGCAATGAACGCTCTCAAAGACAGGCTCAAGCTAGCCCCATGTCTAGTCTACCCAGACTACAACAAAGAGTTCTACTTGGAAGTGGGCTTCTCAACTTACTGCATGAGTGCAGGTCTGTACCAAATACACGACAAAGACAGGCGTGTTGTGGCCTACGCCAGCAAAACAATGGCAGGCCCTGAATTACGGTATTCAGACTGTGAGAAGGCTCTATTGACCACTGTGTGGGCAGTGAAACATTTCTCCTGCTATATTGGTGGACAGAGGATTATTGTTGAGACACAACACCAGCCAGTAACGTTTTTGAACAGCCAACGCATCAGAGATGGTGTGGTGACAAACTCACGCGTTGCAACATGGCTAATGGCACTTCAAAGTTTTAACCTAGACATCCGCTACGGTCAAAATAAGAAGTCGCACTTGGGCACTGATTTGGCAATCTGCCAAGAATGTACACAGGATGTACCAGCCACCCAACAGCCGGTTGTGAGCAAACCCTCAGCTGCTGAGGACCCAAATCACCACTTCTTTGATAGCAATATCTGCAAGGATATGGCAACAATGTACGTGGATGGATGCTCATTCCACCACGAGACAATCTGCAAAGCAGGTGTTGGAGGAGTTCTCCTCCAGGACCAAGAACAGGTCACATTTGGCTATAAATTAGGCTCTCAGTCTTCTCAGTACGCTGAGATAGCTGCAATCCTAATAGGCCTACAGATGGCAGTAGAACGCTCCATCCAGACGCTAGTCATCTGCACTGACTCTAACTATGCTCGACTCAGTTTCTTGTGTCATCTCGCTCTGTGGAAACAGAACGGTTTTCTCACAAGCAACAAAAAGGTGGTAAAACACAAAGAGCTTTTCATGACATGTGATCACTTAGTGACATCACATGATCTACAGATATTCTGGAAGAAAGTTCCAGGACACTCTAGAGTCCCAGGCGATGACAAGCACTACAATGACCTTGCAGACTCCCTAGCCAAAGAAGGTGCCGTTGACGGACCCATGTGGTCCTTTGACCCCTCCTGGCTACTCAACACTCAGTCGTCACAAGCTACAACTGAGGTAATGGCAGTCACACGTGCACAAGCTGCAGCTAAACCTGCTGATAACACAGTTTCTGTGCGCCCAATGCTGACTGACCCAGACATCATCCAACTGCAGAAGTTGGATCCTGCAATTAACTCGATGATGCTGTATCTGACTGACCCAGACAAATACACTCCATCGAAAGACGAGCTGGATTCCAATCCAGACCTCAAAGTCCTCTTTCAGCTGTGCAAACAGCTAAAACTACTTAAAGGCATCCTAACTTTCGCTCATGGACGGACGTCCTCACCTGTGTTCGTGGTCCCCCATGACCACAGGGGGGTGATGTTAGTCCATGCACATGACCTTCCGTCCGCAGGAC
>NW_023626000.1:0-3092 GCF_014905685.2 Nematolebias whitei
AAAGTCCTTGATCACCGCCGAGTGATCGATGCTCATTTTCTGTGAAAAATGTCTGTTATTGCTTTACACTATTCCACCAAATTAATATAAACAGTGTGCTGTAAAACGCTTTATTCTGACTACTACAACTGGTGGCCCGTAAAGTCTCATAAATGACTGTGAATTCGTGTAAACATTGATTTTACGTGTTGGCATGTATATAAAAAGTAACAGTTTGTCAGCTGTGCTGAAACGCAGCTGGAGCTGCGCCTTTCAAGCAAACACTGCATGTTTAAGCGTGTTGGTCTGTGAAGCTCAGTGAAGCTCACAGGAAGCTGAAATTGTGTCATTGAGTCTTTATAAAGCTGACATTGTACGCCTGTTATGTTAACTAAAAGCTGATGAGCTGTGGAAAACGTTGATTCTGTTTAAAAGTACCGAGGTTCTGCTGAAAGACCAGGACTGTGGTCCGGTTCTGTTGAGTTTGAACGAGTATTTTGAATAGATGGATAAACGTTTTAAAAGCTGAGCGCCGTCTCAGAACACAGTTAAGAGTTAATCGTTACAATTTTTAACAGAAAAAGTGCATTTTGACAGTTTAAGAGACGAAAAGCTGACGAACTATTTTCAGGCTAAATCTAGCATGCTGGTTGCAAACGTCTCCTGATTGGTTGAATATTGCTGTGTGGAGCGCCCTGATTTGCTGAGAAGGTTGACTGGCGTGGCTACGTCATCCCCTCTCAACCCTGCGCTGCTTTGCCATTGGTGATTTCAGTCACGTGACCCGGAAATGAAATTCGTTTTCATAGGGAAATAAAATCTGCTTTTAAAAGCTGAAAAGCGCCTTTAAAGTGATTTTGATACGCTGTCTAAGTGCTTCGAAGCATATTCGCTGAAATTTTGCCACGTTAGAGTTTAAAATCCGTCATAAAATGATGTTTTTAAACAACGCTAGCGATGCTAATTTTAAGCTAACAGCTAACGACTGGATGAATGACGTGTCACGTCACTCCCCCATGTCGGAAAGGAGCCTTCACTACGCTTAAAATCACTAAATAAAGCTGCAAATGTCCCATAAAACTCGTGTTCATGCATAACAGTCGTGCTTGTTGAAATTACGCCACGTTTACGCTTAAATTCGTTCAGAAATGTTGATTTTAACCGAGTTTAGCCGAAGCTAACTTTAAGCTAAGCGGCTAACAACAGGATGTCAACCGAACGTCACAGGAAGTCGTCATAGACTCCTGCTGGTAAAAAGCTAAACACTGCACCCTCCTGGAGAAACTTAGATCGCAGTTTCACTTCAGTTTTAGGTAAAGAGTGAAATTAAACGTTCTTTTTATTTATGTAAGGCATTTTTGAGTTAAAAAACTTCTTCAAAACTGAATAATCACTGTTATCTTGCATTTTAAAAAGTAAGAGGTATTTATGCAAAGAAGCATTTGCCAAAAAGATTTTATTCACTGATAAAACCTAAGAAAGGTACAAAATAAAATTATAAACTTTTTAAAAGATACGGTTCAAATATTCACAGAGTTGAACAGTTTACTCATTTTGCTTGAAAGATAATACACGTTTAATTGCAAAATCACTAAATAAGAGTAAACTTATCAGGAAAAAGAGATTTTTCTGTTTAAGTTGCCACCTAAAAAAATAAATCTTCCTATTTAATTTTAAATAGAAGCCACTGACAGGAGGACAACAGGAATAACAGTTTTTCTGAGGAAGGACTGATTAATCCTGATACATCATCAATTTTTTTTTCTTTTCACCACTTAGTTCTATGAGTAACTGTTAAAATAGCAAATTTCTGGAACAGAACGGTTTAAAAAACGCTTTAAACTGATTTGCTGTGAGACTTTTTAGAAAATTGCAGGTTTATTAAAAATTCAGTGCTTCAGAGTAAAATACACTAAAAAACAGCTTGGTAACTTAGTATCTGTGGAAAAATAAGCACAAAAAGTAACACTGCCAGAAGAGCATTTACTTAAATATTCATGAATTGGGGTAAAACCTGAGAAAGGTACCCACATTTGAATAAGTGACTTATAACAGTACTTCCGTGTAAACCCAAAGCTAAAGTGTGAAAACTCATTGACTCGAATACAAATATTTACCTGTAAAATATCTGAAGCTTGCAACTGTTTTTTAAACAGATAAAGTGCTACACAGTGAAAAACATGACAAGTGTGTTAGGGAAAGATTTTGATGCTTATGGGATAAGGGACTGTTTAAAGAACGCGTTGAAGCTTCTGACAACGTCCTTATATCCATATGATAAACAGGCAGAGCGCATGAACCCAAAAGAGTTAGTGGACAATCTGAAGGAGGTTGCAGAAAGTGTGACCTCTACAGAAATTACAATGCCAAACTATGAAAAGCTGGCTAAAATTGCAATTTTGCTGAAAGAATCATTCTATACGGTTGTTGAGAAAGCTGATTACCTTGCAATAAGGTTAAACAGTGAAAAAGAGGTGGTTCAGAGAATTGAAGAACACTTCCTTCAATTTAAAAGTGAACACGAAATCCTCACAAAAAAACATTCTGAACAGATGTTTCAATTACAGCAAAATGCAAATGCAGAAATTGATTCGCTGAATAGCAAAATAGATGTGCTTAACAAAAAGCTGGAAGAACTCAGAATGGATAAACACATATTGCAACAGCTAAATATGCGTTTAGAAAGTGATTATCATACATCACAGGAACGCTTAAAAACATGTGAAGAAAAACTACGAGCGGCAACAAACAAGATTTCTGACGTGGGGCGAGTTCGTTTGGAACTCAGAGAAGACCGTGGACAGAGTCCAGGCCACCCACATACACCTCAGAAAGACGTTGTTGCACCTCCTGCTCGTGATCCACCCTCACCTAACGTGGCAGGAACAGACCTGAACAGGTCTCCTCCACAAAACATGCAACAGAGTGCATGGAAACTGTCTCCTTCAATGGATGATTTGCAAAAAATCTCAAAATATGTACAACGTTTTGTACCTGGACAAAAAGGCTCATCTGGAACAAAAGCGTACCTCAGAGAACTGGAGTTCAGATTGAGATCTTATCCTAATGCTATGGTAGAGGATAAGATCAGTCTGATACGGCTCACTTCGGAC
>NW_023626001.1:0-3091 GCF_014905685.2 Nematolebias whitei
ACGCGGTTTGTTAGCTTGAACAGACTGTTTTCTCTCTTTCTTCTTAGGAGGAGGCGGCGAAGCACGTCGTCCTTCTAGTTCAAGAGGGAGGGGTTTAACCTTTACACTAGGAAACACTTCTATGGGCGTCTTAGCAGGAGAACATGCTTCAAACACATTCACAGCACACTGCTTAATCTCACTGATGGATTTTTCTCTGAAATTTGCCATCATATGTACTGATTTTTTAAAATCAGAGTGGAGATTTTTGCTGAAAACAAACTTAAAACCATCATCTTCTTCCATTCCGGTCTCATTTCTGTTACCAAAATAAGCTTGGAAGATTCTTTTGTAATAAACTTTTGGATGTTCAGTTTTACCCTGCGTGACCTTGTCTGCAGCTGGGAAACCAGCAGGTCCCGTGCAGGGGTCGTACTCTCTGATCAAAGCTTCACACAGAAGGTTGTAATCCCTCTTCGTTGCATCAGGTAGACGCTCGATGAAGGTGAACACCTCTCTGTCCGAAGTGAGCCGTATCAGACTGATCTTATCCTCTGTCGTAGCATTAGGATAAGATCTCAATCTGAACTCCAGATCTTTGAGATACGCTTTTGTTCCAGCTGACCCCATCGGTCCGGGAACGAAGCGTTGTACATATTTTGAGATCTTCTGCAAATCATCCATTGAAGGAGACTGTATCACCGGTCTAACTTGTGTGACTGGTGGTGCAGACTGGTCAAGGCCTGCCCCTACCGCCCATGGTGGGGGTGGGGGTGGCTGATAAGGGTTGGGAGGAGGAGGTGCATATTGGTGCAGGTCTGTCCCCACCCTCCGAGATGGGGGTGGAGAGGACTGCATGGTGTCAGGAGGAAGACGTGCACACTGGTGCAGGTCTGTCCCTACCACCCGTGATGGGGATGGAGATGACTGCATGGTGTAATCGATTCAGTGAGTCGATATCGGTGCAGGTCCATCCCCGCCGCCCGAGATGGGGTTGGGGGTGGCCGCATGGCGTTGGGAGGAAGAGGTGCAAGTGGGTGCAGACCCGTCCTTATCCCCCCAGGCGGGGGTGTTGGAACGGGGCTAAGGGGAGGAGGTGCAACAGCATTTGTCTGGGGCGGTTGTGGCTGACCCTGTTCGTCTCTGAGTCTCAAACCAGCTTGCTCCATGTCAGAAATCAGGTTTGTAGCTGTAGCAAGTTTCTCCTCACAAGCTGTCAGGCGCTTATGTGTCGTCTGATTTTCACTTTGTAAATTCAGCCAATTTCGGAGTATTATCTCCTTGTCTGCCTTGCAATCGTCCAGCTCCTTTAATCCGGCCTGCAATCGTGCTTGTAACATATTGTTATCTGCACACGCGGCTTGGTACGCTTGTTCCTTATCCGCAATCTTCACCTCATATGATTGAGCCTGTTCTGACAGCTCAGTCTTTGAGAGGTCCCTATCAGTCTGAATTTGTTGTTTCAGCAACTCAGATTCATTTAACAATTCGTCACACCTCTCCTTTTCAGACACATATCCGTTGAACAGCAAGCCATTTCGTTCAACCAGACGGTCCAATTCCGCCTTCAGAAGCAGAGAAATTTTTGCTAACCGATTTTGTGTCCTCCTTCACTTTAGCTGCTTTTGACAACCTCTGCAGCTCCTCACGTCTTTGATCGTCATCAAGGTCTAGCAATTGCTCTAATTGTTTACCAATAATTGAATTTGTTAAAATATGTAAAGCTGTCTGGACAGCATCTCCGGATTGTAAGGGGTCAGTGTTTACATCTTCGTCCGCCATTATCTGCTATTTAGAAATTAAATAGGAGATGTAAATGTTTAGGTGGTAAAAGAAAAACAGAAAAATCTCTTTTTCCTGAGAAGTTTACTCTTATTTAGTGATTTATCAATTAAACGTGCGTTATCTTCTAGCAAATGAGTAAACTGTTTCCAACTTTGTGAATATCTGTAACTGTATCTTATTTAAAAGTTTCTAAATTTTTATTTTGTACCTAATTCTCAAGGATTTATCAGTGAATAAAAATTTGTTCGGTAAATACTCTTTGCATAAATACCTTCATAACCTTTAAAATGCAAGATAACAGAGTTTATTCATCTTCGAGGAACGGTTATTAACTCAAAAATGCCTTTAAAAAGAAAACACGTTTAATTTCACTAAAATAACCTAAAAACGAAGTGGAAACTTGTGATCCCACGTCTTCTCCAGAAGATGTCAGTACAACCTTAATAATTTTAACTCCGACACTGTTTGTGTTGTCCACTAGGGGAGCTATAACTTCCTGTGGCGTTCGGTTGACATCCTGTTGTTAGCCGCTTAGCTTAAAGTTAGCTTCGGCTAAACTCGGTTAAAATCAACATTTCTGAACGAATTCTTTACACAAACGTGGCAAAATTTTAGCAATTAGACTTCGAAGAACTTAAACAGCGTTTCAGAACACAGCTTTACAGCGCTTTTCAGCTTTAAAAAGCAGATTTTATTCCCTATGAAAACGAGTTTCCATTTCCGGGTCACGTGACTGAAATCACCAATGACAAAGCGTACGCAGCAGCTAGCATGATAGATTTATCTGAACAAGTCCGTCACCTCTTTAGTCTCGTAAACTGTCAAAATGCACTTTTTCTGTTAAAATTTGTAACGAATCAATTCTGAGCTGTACGGAGTCTGTTACTCCGGTCTCAGAAACGTCTTTTAAACTATTTAAACAACTCGTTCGAACTTTTCAGAACCGAACCGGTCCACAGAACCGAACCTCCGTCCGTTTGGACCTCAGTTTAAACAGAATACACACATAACAGGCGTACAATTTCAGCTTTCACAAGACCCAATGACACAATTTCAGCATCTAACATCACTAGCCCAACGCTTAGTACATGCAGCGTTTTAGACTTCAAAGGCGCAGCCCCAGCACGCTGCGTAAACACGCACAGCCAAGCTCCAAAGCGCGCAGCTCCAGCTGCGTTTCAGCACAGCTGACAAACTGTTACTTTTTATATACATGCCAACACGTAAAATCAATGTTTACACGGTTACAGTCCATTTATGAGCACGTGACGGGCCACCAATATGTAGATGAACAGATGCTCAGATATATTCATCAATTAACGCGGAT
>NW_023626002.1:0-3090 GCF_014905685.2 Nematolebias whitei
CACAAAAACACACCCCTTCTGGTCGTTTCTGACCAATGAAAAATCCCAAAAAGTGAACCGGGAAAGAGTCTTTAAAAGGTCAGTACTTCCTGGTCTACACGAAGTTACAGACTCACGGAGTTACAGACTCACAGACTCAGAGAGTTGGAGAGTTGTCAGACTTCTAGAGTTCTGGAGTTCTGATGGAGTGCTGTTGGAGTTCCTGACATGACAACAAAGCTCTTCCGAGTTCCATGGGATTATAACATTTTCCACTGAGGTGAATGTGTGTCGAACAGAGCCTCGCCACTACTTCTGACGAGCTACAGCCATTCTAAGGAGACGCTGGACAGGTAGCGTTAACGGAACACCATATCTGCTGATTATCATCAGAAAGGTAATGGGTCAAGTTTCCTACCAAGCGTACCGAGGCGAGCTGGGCTTCTGATGGAGAGTGTCGGTTCTGGTGAACATTCCTCCCCTCCCATTCAATCTTACTCCCTTTAACTTCTTTCATCTTTAACTTTCTATCAAGTAGAAATTCTCCCAGATATTTAGAAATGTCTGTGTAAAGTGCTTATTCACATCCGTGTGGGTAAAAGATCATAGTTGTACAGTTTTCATAAATGTCTTTGGTGCAGCAACGGAAAAATCATGGCCGTATGATTTTTCCTGGTTGATTGCTTATATTGTTATTTTCATAATTTGCCAAATTAATGTAAATGTTTGATGTTAAATTTGATTCTGTAAATAAATGACCGCATTCATTTTGATGGGTCAAATATAAATGACGTCTCACGTTTGCATTTCCTTAAATTCAGTGCACGTTGTATTCAGTCCAGAAAAATGAGGAACCCGCGTTAAATGATGAATATATCCCAGCATCTGTTCATCTACATGTGGTTTCCAGTTGAGTTTATCATCAATAATGACACCAAGAAATTTGTTTTCATGAACTCTTTCAATTTTCACTCCATCTATTTGTATTTGAATTTCTGTATGTGATTGACAGTTTCCAAATAACATTGGCCATGACCTAGAAAAGATGGTGGGTATCAGATTTGAGTTAATGTAGGTTTTAAAATTGGCCTTTAGCTTGAAAAAACAGAATAAATAAATAAATAAATAAATAAAAATAAAAAGGAAGAAGAAAAGGAAAGTAGCAGTGTTTTTGTGGGCAGGCTCCGCACCCTTGGTGTTGCAGGGGTGTTGAACTCGTTTCCGCCGAGGGGCCACATCGGAGTGGATGGTTGCCCTCAGGGGGCCAAATGTAGATGTGGAAGAGACGGAGAGGAAGTCGAGAGAGAGTTGAGGAGGTGTGAAAAAAATGTTGGTATCCTGGCAGGGAATAAAGCATAGTCTAGTGCAGAAAAAACAGGATGTGGCCTCCAGCTCACTGCCACCTCCTTATCTGAGTGGTGAGGGGCCCACTCAGGAGGCGGGCCCATTACCAGACAAACGGACAGCCCCTAAGGGGCTGTACCCAATCATTGAAATCCTAGATGAAGGCTTATTGGTGCAGCCAGCTGCCAGAGAATGTACACCACCACCCCCTCACAACCCACTCTGGATGGGGACAGAACTTAAAATCGCCTCTACGCCAAGAGGAGATATCGACTCAGAAAAAAGACAGAAAACCCTCAGCTCCACCTCCTCCTCCGTGTCAGGGGAGGATGTGGAGAACAAGAAAGATAAGAGGAGGGACGAGTTGGATGATCATGTACAATTATTTCAAGCAGTAGAGATTTGGATGAGACACACAACAGTTAATCCAAAAAGGTGAACCATCTAATCTGACTGAATTGTTCAGAGAAGCAGTTTTGAAGGGAGTACCTGATGAAGTGTCAGAGCTGATGGTGAAAAATCCTTATCTCCCAGGGTGCGAGCATGCTAAGTGGGAAAAACATTTACTACATCATTTGCAGGCAGCACAGGACAAGTTAAAAAAAAAAAGAAAAAAGATGAAAGAGCTGACCTAGAAAATCAGTTCCTCAAGTTACAGCTTCAGGAAGCACGACAGAAGGTATCATAGAATAAGGATAAATCTGAGAAAATGATGTTAGCTGCGGGAACAGGGAATGTTTCACAACTTACACACAACAATGTCGCACCTGTGACTAATCAGTATCCTGGAGGAGGAGTTGTCTCCTCTCCATATCCCGATCCCTCTTTTCCCTTCCCGTCTTTTCCATTTGTGCGCAGGTCTGGTGGGACTGGACGTGGAGGAGGTTGGCATGCTGGTGGTCGTGCACGGGGAGGCATGGCACGTGGACGAGGGGGCCGGGGTGCACCCGGGCAAAGGAACCTGCAAGACGAAATCTGCTACAACTGTGGGGGACCTGGCCATTGGGCCAGACAGTGCAGAGCCCCACCCATGCAGGGGAGTAAAGGCGGAGGGTCACAAGGTATGATTCCACACAATCCTGCTAACATACCGCCTCCTGCCGGTGGCCAGTACCTGCAGTGGGAAGAAGACGTGTACCAACAATATTGACACACCCCTGAGACCCGGTGAGGTAACATGACTTCTGCAGACCCATGTTATCTGCCACAGTGGGAGGTCAACCTATGAACTTTCTAGTGGACACAGGAGCCACATATTCAACTATAAACAGCACCCCCATCAACAGTTTAACATCAAAAACTGTGTCTTTGACAGGGTTCTCAGGGAAAGAGCAGAGTCTGCACTTAACAAAACCATTGACTTTTAACCTAGGGGCCCAGACGTTGCAACATTCTTTTGTCTGCTCCCCATCTACTCCTGTGAACTTACTAGGAAGAGACTTGCTGATCAAGCTGGGAGCTACCGTACTGTGTGGTGCAGATGGGCTGACAGTTTCGCTACCAGATGGCTCCATCATCCATTGTGGAGACTCAATCACAGATGGACAATATTTGTTACACCCTGTCACTCTGGAGTACGCAGACATCTATTGGGGCCGGTTGACACATGAACAGTCGAGCTGTCTCCTAAAAACATTCCAGACCTGGAAGCCCTGGCTCATCAGTCTGCCTGCCTACGTTTCTCCTGCTGACCCGCCTCACATCACCCTCTTCTATGACCGGGAACACACAGACTGGTACCAAGAAGCCTTCTCATCTGACCTTGAG
>NW_023626003.1:0-3090 GCF_014905685.2 Nematolebias whitei
TCTAAATTAAAGAAATGTGTTCTAGCTTTATTTATGTTAATCAGTCTGCTATCTGGCATGATTTGATTGCTTGTAATATATCAAATGTGAACTTGTAAAATTATCATTAGCTAATATAAGATTATATGTAAAGGTAAAATAGTTAGAATTAGTAAACATTTTCTATAAATATAGTTCAACCCTTGAAGAAAGGCACGCACACACTTTGTATAACATGACATTTGAATGCTTGATAGGAAATATAAAAATATGAAATCCAACAATATATATATATATATATATATATATATATATATATAAATAATATAAACAAATACTTGTAATTGTTTAAATTGTGGGCCCAGAATCTATCATCTATTAAATATTAACTTTTTGAATGGAATTTTGGAAGTTAAACAACTTTTCCATGATATTTTATTTTTTGGAAAGGGTCTGTATACCCCATGGTGACAATAATATGTTTTTAGGATTCAAACTAGACGCCAGAAAACAGGATTAGTTGAAGGTTTTATTGATAAACAGCTGCTTGTGCAGGTCTGAGTCCAAAGGTAGGACCAATCTTCACTGACGGGTGTGGGCGGGAGGCTCTCCTTCAGATATTTGGACATAATGACGTCACCGATAGTGAAGACTGAGCGGTTGTGAAGCCGAGCAGAGCAGCATGTTGTTTTAAAGGGAATACAAACGGGAGTCCCAGACAAACAGGTGAGGGTCTTCCACAGGTGAGCAGAAGTTCTGGGCCAAATCCAAAACGTAATCCTTGAAGCATAGTTGTGGTAAAGGAAGCAGGGGTCGATACCATGGGCAGAAAAGATATCTAAGGTAGACTTGGATTTAAGAAAGCAGAGTTTACCAACACCTGCACCGGAAATTACATCCCAAATCATGACTGACTGTGGATATTTAGGTAGGCAGCGAGCTAACGGGGAAATCACGGGGGAGGCGGAGTATGCATTTACATGAGTAAAAGATGGTGCACAAACTGTACTGTTGTAAATAGCTCATGCTCAAAGGCTTTGGAACAAATAACAGTGACATGTCAACCACATTATTTACCCCGCGAGTCCACAGTGATTTTCATCAAGGTCATTTACATTCCTCCGGACGCTAATGCTAATGAAACACTGCAGGAGCTACATGATATCATCAGCTTGCTGCAGAACAAATACCCCGAGGCTCTTTACGTTGTAGCCAGAGACTTTAATCACGTTAATTTAAAGGACTGTCTCCCAAGCTTTTATCAACATGTGGCAATTCCAACAATTAGTGACAACACGCTGAACCGTGTTTACATGAACGTAAAAGATGCATACAAAGCCGAACCCCGCCCCCCACCTAGGACTGTCAGACCACATCTCAATCTTCCTGGCTCCTGCTTACATGCCCCCGCTGAGACGCTCCAGACCGGTACAAAAAAAAGTTAAATGTTCTATTCAGGACAGTGGCCCCATACTGAGAGATTGTTTTGATCGAACAGACTGGCAGGTTTTCAGAGAAGCTGCTGAAAATGGAGGATGGCTTGATCTGGGCCAATACACATCCTCAGTTCTGGGCTACTTTAGTACATTTACTGACACTGTCTCCACAATCAGATATGTTAAAAGCTACCCAAACAGAAAACTTTGGCTGAATGCAGAGGTGTGACCCCTGCTGGAAGCCAGGAACACTGCTTTCAGGTCTGGAAACTCAGAGGATCTGAGTAGGACAAGCAAAGAGCTGGTTGCTGGTATTAAGAAGGCCAAGGCCAAATATACACAGGGTTGAGGGTCAATTCATCTCACAAGACCCTCGGAGCATGTGGAGTGGCATTAAGTGCATAACAGATTATAAAGGAAGGAGTGAACAATGCCCCAAAGACCCATCTCTGCCTGATGCCCTCAACAAGTTCTATGCACGCTTTGAAGACCCGAACAGACCACACAGCACCAGACTCACCTCACCACCAGATGAAGAGTATCTCAGCGTGACCTCAGCCGAAGTAAGGAGTACCTTCAGGAGGATTAATCCGCACAAAGCAACCGGCCCAGACAACATCCCCGGAAAAGTGTTGGAAGAATGTGCTGTAGTAGTCATGTAGGTACGTGCCACTAGTTGTAGTATGACAATATATGAGATATATACGCATACTTTTTCACGAGTTCCTCATCTTTCTGACTGTGTAATGTCGTGCCTTGAATTTAACAGAAATGTAACGAGAGACGTCATTTATCTTTGACCCATCAAATGAATGCGGCCATTTATTTTCAGAATCAAAGTTTAACATCAAACATTTACATTAATTTGGCAAAATATGAAAATAATAACAGACAAGTTTCACAGAAAATGAGCTTCGAATCACTCGGCGTGATCGAGGACTTTGCTTCAGATATTCCTAAGATATCTGTACTGATTTTAGAAGAGAGAGAAGAGTTTAAGATGAAATGGAGATTTATCTTACAGAGAAATATGTGAGGGAATTAATCTGTTTGACCAGAAATTGCACGCTCCATCAGATATCAGCTTGCCCACGGTACACTTGGTCGAAAATAGAACCATCTACCTTGATGATATTATCAGCGTCGGAGCAGGTTCCCTTCTGACTCTTTTCAGCGTCTCCGTTGAGAACAGCTAAAATCCTTCGAGAGTCGTGCGTGGTTTGTTCAAACAGACGTCATAATTCCAAAACGTCTCTGGATCATCCTGAATGCGTTTGCACCCAAGAATTCTGAACTCCTTTCATTCTTCAGAACTTCTCAAACTCTTAATTGTCAGCAACTCTGTAGTTCTTCATCTCTGGAATTCTCCGGAATTCTACAGAATTTTTCTTCATTCTGAATTCTTCTGAAAAACTCATGAACTGGGAAGTTGCCACATTTTAAATGGGTCGACTTCCGGTTCTATTTAGAGCTTTCTGATTCGTGGATGTACCAGAAAGAGGTGTGTTTTTGTGACGTAAGATGTTATCTAAGCCAAGGTCAGAGAATGAGATTGTTCAACAACTGACAGAGAGATTATTGCAGAAAAGCAGACTTCGTGGAGTCAAACTTCTTCTGTATCTTCTGTGAAGATTAAACATGACATTTCTTTTTCAGTAAACATTTAGTTGACCGA
>NW_023626004.1:0-3090 GCF_014905685.2 Nematolebias whitei
CTCAGAGGCCAGAACCAGGGAGCAGTCCAGATGTTCTGCAGGGGTACTGCTTCTACAACAAAGGCTTACTGCTGTTTCCATGTTGCAGAAGAAGTGTGGAGTCTGCTGACATGTTCTACTTCAACACCTTCATCCATGTGTTTATATCAATGCAGTAAGAATCATAAAATGTACAAATCACCCTTTTGTTCCTTCATATTTTTAATATTCAGTCTCAAGCTGTGAATCCCTGTAAATACTGTAAATAGTTGTTACTCATGAAAAATACATACATGTGCCAATTTCTTTAAAATAGCATAATTTTGGGAAAAATATCTATAATCCACTATCAATTTATAGTGTACAGTTAAAATGTTAAATAGTTAACCTGATGCATGCTCAATAATCCAGGTAGAAAAATCTAAAAAAGTTAAATCTGGTCCTCTGGACATTCAAAAAAACAAAACAAAGCAAATCAACAAAAAAATGTAGAAACGTTTCATGTCTCATCCGAGAGACTTCCTCAGTCTTACTTACTCTGTTTTGTTTGCACGAAACGTTTCTACATTTTTTGTTGTTTTGCTTTGTTTTGTTTTGGGGGTTTTTTTATGTCCAGAGGACCAGATTTAACTTTTTTAGATTTCTCTGTGTATTTATTTATTTTTTATTGTAAGTTGTTTTTTTTTTTAATTCATTATGACTGACAAGTAGCAGGAGTTCAGACACATCAGCAGTTGTGCATGTGCTCTTTAGATCTGTAGACACTGTGCATAACTTGCACTGTCTGCAGGGCATTTATTTATTCTGTTAAATAAATGATCGTTTTTGTTTCAGGGGGTCTGAGAGGAAGGGAGAGGGGGTGATTTTCAATGCGCACCACACTATTTGGAGAGGAGGAGGAGAGAACAAACCTCCCTGCGTGAATGTGACCATCTGTCCCTCTGTGCTCATCCTCCCCGCCTCCTCCAGAGGCTCCTCTCCTGCTCCTCAGAAGGAGCGTGTGAGCGAGCTGGTGCGCCGCGCATGCTACAGCTGGAACATCCACTCCACAGACTGGATCCGCCAGGCTAAGGACAACGTCTCCTCTCATTGTCCATCCATCCATCCATTATCTTTACCCGCTTATTCCATTTTGGGTCACGGGGGTCGCTGGTGCCCATGTCCAGCAATCACTGTGCGAGGGGCGGGGTACACCCTGGACAGGTTGCAAGTCCATCACAGGGCCACATAGAAACATACGAGACAAACAACCATTCACTCTGTCACTCACCTAGGGACAATTTAGAGTTACCAATCAGCCTAACATGCATGTTTTTGGTCTGTGGGAGGAAACCGGAGTACCCGGAGGAAACCCACACATGCACGGAGAGAACATGCAAACTCCACCCAGAAAGGCCCCTGGACCGGGGTTTGAACCAAGTCCTCTCATTGTATTTTTAATAAATAATCAAAATAAAAATGTGCCATGACTTTGGACGTTTAGGGGCGGGTATTTGAGTTGCTGATCTGAGGAAACAGTTACCGGAACACAGCCTGTCAAAATAAGAGAGTTCACGGATCTTGTTCCGGCAGGATCCGGCTCAACTTAAGCCCTGGTGCAGCCCCCACTGCAGGAGAAACTTCCTCCTGCAACTCGTCCTTCCTCCTCTGTCAATCTGTTCTGCAGTGGAGAAGTGAAGCTTCCAGTATACTGCCGTGTGCGTCTGTTCTCGCGTACGTACGCGTGTACTGTACACAGAGGGTTCAGACTTCATACTCCAGCGTACACCCCGAGCAGCTGCGGAGCAGCTTCACAGACAAAGGGTGTTTACCTTCGAGACAAATTGAGGTCGCCGATTGGTCATTTGCTGACATGCCTATTGGATTGATTGAAAGGTCAGGGAAAAAAAAAAAACGAGCGCTGGCAGCCTCCGCCACAGCGGTGTTCTGTGTTTATATGTTGTTAATAAAAAGATCTAAAAAATATTTTAAAAAAAACAGGGAGCACTAGCTCTGCAGCCCACACATCAGACCAGCCCACCAGGAAATCTCCAGACCCTCCCACAGTCATGCTGGACCTGAGTTTAATTCGCTCCTGACAAATTCCTTCATTTCTCACCATTTCAGTCATGGCATCAATGGAGGAGGAAGAGATCACTGCCTCTTGGCAAAAAAACAAAAGAAAAGGCCAGATCAGGGATGAAGAAGGGGAATTTAATTCATTGGTGTCGCATACAAAACAGTCCGCCGCCGGGCAGTTTATTGTGAAACACCGCGTACGCGGTCGTAAAAATTGAGCTTTGCACTTACATGCCCTGTGGGGTACGCTCGTACCTCTGCATATTGACGTACACAGTAGTATACTGGGGGCTTGAGCGTGGCCGAGAGGAGGCAGAGAGCTGAGTTCATGACATCCTGTGCTCCTTTAGAGCATTTAGAAACATTGTTCAGAATATTGCAAGACTGTATGTATATATATATATATATATATATATATATATATATATATATATATATATATATATATATATATATATATAATGTATATAGACACAAAAATAAACTACTACTTACTACTTGTACTGTTGTTCTTACTTTGCAGTTTTTCACTTATTGTGGGGCTTCAGGGTACGGATATCCCACAATAAACAAGGAACTACTGTATAAATAAATAAATCAACAGGCCTGCAGCTCAGCAGTTAAATGTGCAGCTTTATTTTTTTTCTCCAGCTTCATTTCAAACCTTTTTCTGTGACATTTTTGCTAAAAGAAGCCTCAAGTTTACAGATTAGAGGAGCACTGAACAAAGGAAGATCTGAACAAAGGAAGATCACTCAGTTGTCCCGCTTCTTTTGTACTTCCGTTATGGTTCTATGGAAACATGAGGCTTCAAGGCTCAGCCCCTAGCGGCTCAGCCAATCACAGACGGGTTACAGCACAGTGGTATTAGCTTGGAGTGTAGATAAAAACAGTCTGTTCCTCTTCGCATGAACATTCGTCGTTGGAAACTCCGTTTCGCAGCATGCCTGAACCCGCCAAGTCTGCGCCCAAGAAGGGCTCCAAGAAAGCTGTCACCAAGACTGCAGGTAAAGGAGGCAAGAAGAGGAGAAAGACCAGGAAGGAGAGCTATGC
>NW_023626005.1:0-3090 GCF_014905685.2 Nematolebias whitei
CCGACTTCCTGTTGGGTTTAAGGCATACCTCCAAGAGACTTTTTTTCTTGATTCGGTGGGTTCTACCTATGTACCAAATTTCAGCTCTCTAGGACTTACCAGTTGTCATATCTCACGTTAGGGGGCGCTGTGGAGCAGTTTGGCCACGCCCACTTTTGGTTCCATTATCATACTACTATTTCTCGCGGGGGACAATTTTGGGTAAAGTTTGGCTAGGTTTCCAATATGCTAACCCCTCCAAATAAGCGCTTAAACTTGGAAAAGAATAAGAAGAAAAAGAAGAAGAAGAATAATAAGAAACGACACAATTACAATAGGCCTTCGCAGCGCTTTGCTGCTCGGGCCTAATAAGAAACGACACAATTACAATAGGCCTTCGCAGCGCTTTGCTGCTCGGGCCTAATAATAATAATAATAATTAAAGCTGCAAGCAGCGTTGAAGGCCCTCGCAGCGAAGCGCCGCTGCGGCCTCATGGCGACCGCGGGAACTGCAGCGACCCTTCCCGGTCGCCATTGAGAACGCTCACGCTACTGTCACGCGCCCATTTTCCGGAGTGCGCATTCACAGAACCTTTGACATCAGCTGCAACAGCATATATAACAACTGTAATAATGTAGGGGGTGCACTTGAATCAAATATTAAACAACAACACCACTGTGTCCATAAGTCCTCACTAGTCAAGCACCAAAAATCTGGTCCAGATCGGACGATATATCACTGAGATATAACAGTTTGATTTATATAGGGGGCGCACTTGAGTCAAATATTAAACAACAACACCACTGTGTCCATAAGTCCTCACTAGTCAAGCATCAAAAATCTGGTGCAGATCGGACGATATATCACTGAGATATAACAGTTTGATTAACCTAGGGGGCGCACTTGAGTCAAAAGTAAAACCACCATACCATTGCGTGTTTAAGTGCTTACTTATCACACACCAAAAATATGGTCCACATCGGATGACATATCACTGAGATATAACAGTTTGAATAATGTAGGGGGCGCCCTTGAGTCAAATATTAAACAACAAAACTAAAATGTCCATCAGCTCTCAGTAATGATGCACCCAAAATCTGGTCCAGATCGGATGACATATCACTGAGACATAACAGTTTGAATAATCTAGGGGGCGCACTTGAGTCAAATTTTAAACAACGCTAACAATGTGTTTAGACATGGTCACACATTATGCCATAAAAATCTGGTGCAGA
The DNA here is from genome assembly GCF_014905685.2 of Nematolebias whitei. Taxonomy (NCBI): domain Eukaryota; kingdom Metazoa; phylum Chordata; class Actinopteri; order Cyprinodontiformes; family Rivulidae; genus Nematolebias; species Nematolebias whitei. The sequence continues at coordinate 1,216 of NW_023626005.1, forward strand.
TCAGATGATATATCATTGAGATATAAGGGTTGGAATATTATAGGGGGCGCTCTTGAGTCAAAAGTTAAAAAACATTACTAATGTGTCCATCAGGGCTACATAATAATATACCAAAAATTTGGTGCAGATCGGATGATATATCATTGAGATATAACTGTTGCAAGATTGTAGGGGGCGCTATAGAGTCAAAATTTAAAAAAACTATACTACTGTGTCCACCAGGGCTAAATAATAATACACCATAAATTTGGTGCAGATTGGCTGATATATCACTGAGACAAAACAGTTTGAATAATCTAGGGGCGCCCTTGAGTCAAATATTAAACAACACAACTAAAATGTCCATCAGTTCTCAGTAATGACGCACCAAAAATCTGGTTCAGATCGGATGTTGTATCACTGAGATATAACTGTAAGAAGAATCTAGGTGGCGCTGTGGAGGCTCTTGGCCACTTATCATGGAAACCTGTTCAGAGGTGGATAATGATCAATCATAGTGATTTTGGTTCATCTGGGTTCAAATCTGTGCAATTTAGAGCCAAACGTATTGCAACGGCGTCACTTTTTAATTCGCCATGGCGCCACGCCCACATTCTCCAGCTATAACTGTTTTGTTGTTTAAATCAAGTCAGACCATCTTATCTGTCTTCTAACACAGGATCATCCTGATTATGTGAAGGGTGTCAAAGAAGGACCATTCCAAGCCAAAAAAGTCACTTCCTGTTCTGAGGGGGCGGGGCTTTGATGACGTCACAATATGACCTCAGGGTATCGTCGGGCATGGGGGAGGGATGACTCATGCCAGATTTGGTGCAAATCTGTCATTCAAGTTGAAAGTTATAACGTTTGGAAATTTATGGCGTGAAGCTCAACTTTGAGGCCTGGCCACGCCCCTTTAACAAAACGAAACCGAAAGCTTTTGATAACTTTTACTCTCCAATGTCTTAAGGGCCTAATAACCAAGTTTTAAGTCAATCCTTCAAAATCCCTAGGAGGAGTTCGTTAAAATTCGCAGTTAAAAACGCCCAAAAATTAACCTTTGACCCAAAATGGCCGACTTCCTGTTGGTTTTGGACCGGAGCGCCAAGAGACTTTTTCATAGATCCTGAGAAGATACACATGTTCACCGAGTTTCAGATTTATCGGTCGAAAAATGGCTCGGGGCTGAGGTTTTAAACTATTCTAGGGGGCGCTAGAGAGGCTATTGCGCAATTATCATGGTTTCCTGTTCAAGGGGCGGGCAATGATCGATCATAGTGATTTTCATGAACCTCGGATCAAATCTGTGGAATTCAGAGCCAAACGTATTGTAACGGCGTCACTTCTGACTTCGCCGCGCCGCCACGCCCACATCCTCCAGGGGAAACGCTTTGCGCTTCAAAGCAAGTCAGACCAACTTGTTATCTGCCTTTTAACACAGGATCATCCTGATTGGGTCAAGAGTGTCAGGGAGGGAGCATTCCAAGCAAAAAAAGTCACTTCCTGTTCTGAGGGGGCGGGGCTTTGATGGCGTCAAAATTTGACCTCAGGGTATCGTCGGGCATGTGACAGGGATGACTCATGCCAAATTTGGTACAATTCTGTTTTTCAACGTGAAAGTTGTAGCGTTTGGAAATTTTTGGCGTGAAGCATAATTTTGAGGTCCGGCCCCGCCCCCTCAACATGCGTCGGTTTGCACCGTTTTGATAACTTTTGGTCCCCCATGCCTACTGAGCAAAATGGCGAAGGTTTGAAAACGATTGAGCAAAATCCCTAGGAGGAGTTCGTTCAAATTCGCCGTGTACGAAAAGTGAAAAACGGCCAAAATTGACCCTTTGACCCAAAATGGCCGACTTCCTGTTGGGTTTAAGGCATACCTCCAAGAGACTTTTTTTC
>NW_023626006.1:0-3089 GCF_014905685.2 Nematolebias whitei
AGTTTATCCAGCAACCCACATCAGTATTATTAAAAATCCTCATGTCAGCCTGATCTGTTATCTGTGTCATGCTGTTATATATATATATATGAAGAATGGGTCTATGTGAGTGTTTTATTCATGTCACAGCCAATGCAGCACTGATCATGAAAAACTAGTTATTGCCTCACCATCACAAACCACATGCGGAGCTGACACTTTACACAGACTGCAGTTTTTGTTAGTGACTTTTGACAGCTTGACCACCGCTGTTACTTTGCTGTTAGTCTCTTCCCGTCTGGATATACTGTATGTTCAAGAGTTCAAGAGTTCATCTGTGTGCAGCACCACAGTTCAAACAGCTGTTGAGGTTTAGTCCAGGTCCTCATCTGGACAAAGTTTCACATAGCTCAGTTTGATCCATCAGCTTGTTGCTTAGCTGAACAGTATGCCTTTCAGTCACAGGCTTCACATCATCAGTCCTTTTACTGTTGCCACAGTCAGGTGTTCTCATAAGTCACATTTGGTAGCAGATGTAGTTTTTGTGTCAACCTGTACACATGTGATATTTTATTTGGTGATCAAAACCAGAGGTTCATGATGCAACACTACAATGCTGTTTGAGTCTGCTCTGGGCACATCACGACATCTGAAACTACCTGTGTGTGTGTGTGTGTGTGTGTGTGTGTTTATGTGTGCCGTTGCCAGAGTCACTGTCCTGATCCAAAAACCCTCTATGATTAACCTTCTGAAAGGAGAAAAAAGGACCAATAAAAAAAATAAAAAAAATAAAAATAAAATGCAAATAATATCTGTTGGAAAGTTCTATTTCAGAATATCTGCCAGCATCTACCTCCAACCGAGCCATCCTGCATCCTGGTTTGCACAACTAATTTTAAAAACACTCATTTACATAAAAAGTGAAAACTCTTATTTAACACTGAAACCAAAATTAAAGCAAAAATTCCCTATACTCTACGTAACATCATAAAATCTTCCATTGTAAACACATCCGCAATTTCCTTTAGAATTAGGCGAGGACACTTAATTGTAATGTTGCCAACTTATGCCAAAATCTGATAATCTCTTTCCCTGTTCTGTGTAAGTCTGCATACCTCAGCACAGCTTGATTGTGTGTATGTGTGTGCGTGTGTGTGTGTGCATGTTCTCATGGAGTGTGAATGTATTAAGCTGATCCAATCAACGTCCTCCACCCTCTGACAGTGTGGGCAACTTTTCTACTATAGCCTGCACATCACCAATAGCAAAAGGTTTATACCTGGCCTGTCCCCCTCCAGGGCCTGGAACCCTAATAAGTGGACAATTCAACCCATGTGAAGCTGGATCACCAACAACCTCATCCTTTGTCACCTCTGGCTGCACAGCGTCCAACCCTGAACTAGACAGGCTGCCTAGTTTGTCATAGTTAAAAAAAAACTGTGTTTGACATGACTGTCTAGCTGACCTTCATCGATGTCCAGGCACGGATACAGCCCCACCACTGCGGGCGCTGATGGCCTCTTTCTGTCTTCCTCATTCGAAGGCGGAACCCCGCTTTTCTTTTCCTGTTTATTTTCTCTACTCAGAAACTGCACACTCTGACATACCAATGACAACTCCTTCCACTTTCTAGCCAATACCAACAATACCACTTCCTTATCCACTTACTGCAACTCCATAAGAGTTGAGGCAGTGTGATTAAATGTAACAACTGCCTAACATACATAACCAGTCTGGGTGGGTTTCCCTTCAGGCTCAAAATACCAGTCTCAGCTCACAGCAGCGGGCGATAAGCATTCCAAAAGCTTCTCATTCCCTTAAAGTGACACCGCAGCTTTTCCACACACTCAGGAACAAAATAAAAGCTGTTCCTGTTGTGCTTTCAAAAATAGTTAGTCAAAGACAAGCAAGTGTCATTTGGCTCATTATTTATTTATTATTATTGTTATTATTATATATATTTTATTTATCAGTATCTTTATATACTGTCACTTTTCGTTAAGCTTTTCATTTTTATTTATTTATTATATTTATTTATCAGTATCTTTATATACTGTCACTTTTCGTTAAGCTTTTCATTTTTATTTATTTCCCATGATCGATAGGTATAGTTCAACGTTGTGTTTTATTAATAGATTTGTGTGAGCAGCTTCGACTGAAAATGTCTCAAGGACTCCTCAGCGCCCCCTGGTGGAACAGGCTTCTAGAACTCTCCTGTGAGAGTCCCGGTTCCCCACTTTGGGTTCTAATCCCGAGGGCAGCAAAGGATTTTAGATCCAGCGAACTGCTTCACCTAAGTTCATAATAGAGGTTTAAAAATAAATCACACAGACCGTACGTTATCCCCGCAAGGTTTCAGGGTAGTGTGATATTATTTGTAACTCCTCTCAGTTATTCATGCATTCACACATTTACTCACAAAAGAGAATAAGAGAAGATAGGAACAGTGAGAAAGTCACAGAGACGCGTCTAAAGAAGGCTTTTTTCTTTTACCTGAACCTCACTTGTAAATCCAATAAGGTCTTGGTAACTAGTCTCACTAATTATTTTTAGGTCTTGACTAAATTTACCTCACTTTTAAACTTAAGGTCTTGGTAAATTGGTCTCACTGTATTTCAGGTCTTGACTAAATTTACCTCACTTTTAAACTTAAGGTCTTGGCAAATTGGTCTCACTGTATTTCAGGTCTTGACTGAATTTGCCTCACTTATTTGGAAGGTCTTGATTTTTTATAGTTAGGCTTTACACATAGTCCTTAACTTTATCGTAAAAAAAATCTCACTTCTTTAAAATTTGAAGGTCTTGGTTCAGTTTGAACTAGTTCAATACCGTTTTTCAGCAAATTTATGAAACAATACTATTTATACTCACTTCTTGTCAACCCGTGTGGTGTCCGATGGATTTCCGTCAATCTGCTCCAGATGGTCCGAGTCAGAACTACAACGCCGGCCTGCGGAGAACGTCCCAGGACTTTTAGACTTGCCGTGCACGGACTGCGGCGCGTCCTTATCAGATCCCACCATGAAACAGGTATGAGGAAATCCGGGTCACGGTACCATTAGATGACAGGGTTTTACCTGTACCTTAAATAAAACACAAGGGAGACAAGA
>NW_023626007.1:0-3089 GCF_014905685.2 Nematolebias whitei
ATTTGTTGCCGTGGCTTTGTTTGGGATTTATCCTTGTTTTTTTTTTTTAGAGTCCCTATACTTTATTTGGTTTGTTAAATCTTCCTCCCTGCTGCCTCTCAACACTGCTTTTTGGTTCTCCATCTATGAACTAAACCTTGTGACAAGTACCGACCTCATCTTTTTCTGGATCTACTCATGCTTTAAGATAAATATGAATGTAAGTCAAAAAGGATGTACTTCATTCTGCACATACTAACACATGCTATAAGCTATTCACAGAAACTCATAGGTTTGAGCATATTTCAACAGTTTTGTCCTCCCTTCACTGGCTCCTTGTGTGTGTCAGAATTGCTTTTAAAATTATCCCGTTGACATTTAAGTGCATTAACGGCCTGTCACCTGCATCTCTCTCTCTTTCTCTCTCTCTCTCCCTTCTTGGGTGCTGAGATAATCAGACCAGATGTTTTTGCTTGTACCAAAAACCAGGTTGAAGCTCAGAGTCGTGATCAGGCTTTTTCAGTCACGGGCCCTAAACTCTGGACCAATCTGCCCCTCAACATTAGAGAAGCCACTTCAGTCCCTGTTTTAAAATCTCTCCTAAAAGCACACCTGTTTTCTCTGACATTTAACACAATGTGATTTGATTTAGTATCCAGTGTTTCTTGTTGTTTTTGTGTTTTTATGTTCTTATTTTTAATGATTTTAATTGCATCTTGTTATAATTTTTTTTTCTTTAATAACTGCCGTGATCTTATTGTTAAGAACATTGGGAACAGCTGCCGTTTTAAATGTGCTTTATAAATAAAATTGACTTGACTTTAACTATACATAAAACACAGTTTTGTGTTGGGGTTTGCAGTTTGTTACCCACTCTTTTCATTTTCTTTATCTCCAAACTAATGCAGTATAATAGCGGCAGACAGAAGAACAGTCGTTCTCATGAGTGGCTTAAAGACTCAGGTTAAAAATGTGAGCACGCTGTTCTAAATTAAAGAGAATTTCCTAACAGTTCCTTTGGTTTTGTAACGCAGAGCTAAGGTGATGGTGAAAACGACGTTGCCCACACTTCATCCCATGTTCCTATGCAACATTTTTATTTATTATCCACTTTGCCTGAATCCAATTTCATAACTGTTTTTCACACCTTGATAAGAAAAAAGGAGGCACTTGAACACAACCTTTATGAAGACTAATGCCTGCCATTAGCCTACCTGTAGCCACTTTACAAAGCCATCTGAAATAGATTCACAGTCGTGCAGGGAGTTGTGAAAGTCATAATCTGACTTTTGGCAGGTTAAAACACTCATAAAGAGGTAAAGTAGATTTTAATCATTTGTTTCTTTATTTTTAATTAACACCACTGCCCCAAAATTGTTCTGATTGTTGTTTATGTAAAGTAAATCAGGCCAGCAGCAATGCTTTTATGCAGGAAGCACTTCTGCGAGTCTGATTCACCATTACACACTAACTATCTGGCTAAAGGCAGGCTCAACCCCTGCAGTGCAATGATTAATGTGAGTGTTGGTCATGCACAGGACTCAGTGGACCTGAACTAAAAGCCTGACATTTTTCAAGTTCACCACCCACAGCATTGCCACTTATCAAATGTTTACCCCCTGCACCTGTAAGCATGAACTGCACAAGCTGACCACCCCCAAACACTTATTACATCTGTCAACAGGAAAATCCTCAACGCTTTCTCTGCAGATTCATCTATTTTTTCCAGTTTTCTTCTGAAAGCTTATTGCTTTTCTTCAACATGGCAGTTCTGGGGGGTTGATTTATGGAACTAAAGGAAAAAATGTCATGAGTCCTAAAGGATGTTGGACTATTGCCTCAACGTTGCAAAATGCAACACATCCTTTCTCAGTCATTTACATTGCATGATGTGTATCTTAAATGTGCAAAGGATGAAGAATGATCTATGAAAAAAGAGTGGATGGACAACTTCAGAGGAACTTTTTTTTTTTCTGCTTTTGTCTTTGCAGTCCAACATCCATCTTTTCTTCAGCCCACTCTGGAATACTGAGACTTGCAGAAAGTGGAAGGAGCAGGTCTTGTTGGCTAAAAAGGGCCGCTGGATGTGGAGATTCAGCAGCTGATTTATGAGCTTTGCTGCTCGCCATGAAAAGTGGTGCTCACGGTGGGGGTGGGGGGTGGGTTTGTAAGAACTTATCTGTGTGCAATTTATCACAGCACCACTCTGGCGCCAACCTTTTTCCACGGACTGACCTGTGAGCTGGATATCAAACGTGGCTCAGACGAAGCGAATACCACAGCTGAGTTTACAAGCGGGAATCCGATACCCAGCCCAAGGTTTATTTTTTTCTACGATGGCTACTGAATGGAAACGAGTGATCAATCCCAACGTAATTAAGTTTGTCTTGGTGGTCTGATGAATGACCGTCAAAGTGCATGCTTATTATGAGGAGTTCTGGAACGGGCCTTAAGAAGGAGAAGTTCATTTCTGTTCAGACTTCTCTGACTCTTCAGCCTGCAGTGCTCCAAATGAACTCGCCTGAATCGTTATTATGCACATAAATATCTGCTCATCAAATTCAGTTCAGAGTGAGGAATAGCAGCTCAAATGCTTGAATTTGAGTTTCGCTATAGTTAAAAATCAATTTAGCCGACATTAGGGATGTGTTTAATCTTTCATTAATAAGTCCAAATATTGTCTTGTTTCAGAGAATGGTCATTACATTTCTACTGTTCAGTGCCTGAGCACCCAAATGATCAAACTTCTATTCAGTCTGGAGACACATCTGTTACTGTCTGATTAACTTTATCTGCAGATACTCGGCAGAAATTAACTCGCATTCAAATGCTTTTCATCTGGTCACACGCTGCGTACAATAAATGAGGCAATCTCAAATTGTAATGTGAAATGATATATGTACAGTGGCCCTGAGGTGTAGATGAACAACATTTGAAAAACAGAATTACATTTCAAGAAACAAAGTTAAATTAGAAAAAACACAACATTTGAAAAACGGAATGGCATCTGAACAAAATGGAATTACAACAACGTCCATGCTCAATAATCCAGGTATAAAATCCAACATTTTTCAGTCAGGTCATCTGGACAGTTTCTTTTTTTGTGCTGA
>NW_023626008.1:0-3089 GCF_014905685.2 Nematolebias whitei
ATTTGTTGCCGTGGCTTTGTTTGGGATTTATCCTTGTTTTTTTTTTTAGAGTCCCTATACTTTATTTGGTTTGTTAAATCTTCCTCCCTGCTGCCTCTCAACACTGCTTTTTGGTTCTCCATCTATGAACTAAACCTTGTGACAAGTACCGACCTCATCTTTTTCTGGATCTACTCATGCTTTAAGATAAATATGAATGTAAGTCAAAAAGGATGTACTTCATTCTGCACATACTAACACATGCTATAAGCTATTCACAGAAACTCATAGGTTTGAGCATATTTCAACAGTTTTGTCCTCCCTTCACTGGCTCCTTGTGTGTGTCAGAATTGCTTTTAAAATTATCCCGTTGACATTTAAGTGCATTAACGGCCTGTCACCTGCATCTCTCTCTCTTTCTCTCTCTCTCTCCCTTCTTGGGTGCTGAGATAATCAGACCAGATGTTTTTGCTTGTACCAAAAACCAGGTTGAAGCTCAGAGTCGTGATCAGGCTTTTTCAGTCACGGGCCCTAAACTCTGGACCAATCTGCCCCTCAACATTAGAGAAGCCACTTCAGTCCCTGTTTTAAAATCTCTCCTAAAAGCACACCTGTTTTCTCTGACATTTAACACAATGTGATTTGATTTAGTATCCAGTGTTTCTTGTTGTTTTTGTGTTTTTATGTTCTTATTTTTAATGATTTTAATTGCATCTTGTTATAATTTTTTTTTCTTTAATAACTGCCGTGATCTTATTGTTAAGAACATTGGGAACAGCTGCCGTTTTAAATGTGCTTTATAAATAAAATTGACTTGACTTTAACTATACATAAAACACAGTTTTGTGTTGGGGTTTGCAGTTTGTTACCCACTCTTTTCATTTTCTTTATCTCCAAACTAATGCAGTATAATAGCGGCAGACAGAAGAACAGTCGTTCTCATGAGTGGCTTAAAGACTCAGGTTAAAAATGTGAGCACGCTGTTCTAAATTAAAGAGAATTTCCTAACAGTTCCTTTGGTTTTGTAACGCAGAGCTAAGGTGATGGTGAAAACGACGTTGCCCACACTTCATCCCATGTTCCTATGCAACATTTTTATTTATTATCCACTTTGCCTGAATCCAATTTCATAACTGTTTTTCACACCTTGATAAGAAAAAAGGAGGCACTTGAACACAACCTTTATGAAGACTAATGCCTGCCATTAGCCTACCTGTAGCCACTTTACAAAGCCATCTGAAATAGATTCACAGTCGTGCAGGGAGTTGTGAAAGTCATAATCTGACTTTTGGCAGGTTAAAACACTCATAAAGAGGTAAAGTAGATTTTAATCATTTGTTTCTTTATTTTTAATTAACACCACTGCCCCAAAATTGTTCTGATTGTTGTTTATGTAAAGTAAATCAGGCCAGCAGCAATGCTTTTATGCAGGAAGCACTTCTGCGAGTCTGATTCACCATTACACACTAACTATCTGGCTAAAGGCAGGCTCAACCCCTGCAGTGCAATGATTAATGTGAGTGTTGGTCATGCACAGGACTCAGTGGACCTGAACTAAAAGCCTGACATTTTTCAAGTTCACCACCCACAGCATTGCCACTTATCAAATGTTTACCCCCTGCACCTGTAAGCATGAACTGCACAAGCTGACCACCCCCAAACACTTATTACATCTGTCAACAGGAAAATCCTCAACGCTTTCTCTGCAGATTCATCTATTTTTTCCAGTTTTCTTCTGAAAGCTTATTGCTTTTCTTCAACATGGCAGTTCTGGGGGGTTGATTTATGGAACTAAAGGAAAAAATGTCATGAGTCCTAAAGGATGTTGGACTATTGCCTCAACGTTGCAAAATGCAACACATCCTTTCTCAGTCATTTACATTGCATGATGTGTATCTTAAATGTGCAAAGGATGAAGAATGATCTATGAAAAAAGAGTGGATGGACAACTTCAGAGGAACTTTTTTTTTTTCTGCTTTTGTCTTTGCAGTCCAACATCCATCTTTTCTTCAGCCCACTCTGGAATACTGAGACTTGCAGAAAGTGGAAGGAGCAGGTCTTGTTGGCTAAAAAGGGCCGCTGGATGTGGAGATTCAGCAGCTGATTTATGAGCTTTGCTGCTCGCCATGAAAAGTGGTGCTCACGGTGGGGGTGGGGGGTGGGTTTGTAAGAACTTATCTGTGTGCAATTTATCACAGCACCACTCTGGCGCCAACCTTTTTCCACGGACTGACCTGTGAGCTGGATATCAAACGTGGCTCAGACGAAGCGAATACCACAGCTGAGTTTACAAGCGGGAATCCGATACCCAGCCCAAGGTTTATTTTTTTCTACGATGGCTACTGAATGGAAACGAGTGATCAATCCCAACGTAATTAAGTTTGTCTTGGTGGTCTGATGAATGACCGTCAAAGTGCATGCTTATTATGAGGAGTTCTGGAACGGGCCTTAAGAAGGAGAAGTTCATTTCTGTTCAGACTTCTCTGACTCTTCAGCCTGCAGTGCTCCAAATGAACTCGCCTGAATCGTTATTATGCACATAAATATCTGCTCATCAAATTCAGTTCAGAGTGAGGAATAGCAGCTCAAATGCTTGAATTTGAGTTTCGCTATAGTTAAAAATCAATTTAGCCGACATTAGGGATGTGTTTAATCTTTCATTAATAAGTCCAAATATTGTCTTGTTTCAGAGAATGGTCATTACATTTCTACTGTTCAGTGCCTGAGCACCCAAATGATCAAACTTCTATTCAGTCTGGAGACACATCTGTTACTGTCTGATTAACTTTATCTGCAGATACTCGGCAGAAATTAACTCGCATTCAAATGCTTTTCATCTGGTCACACGCTGCGTACAATAAATGAGGCAATCTCAAATTGTAATGTGAAATGATATATGTACAGTGGCCCTGAGGTGTAGATGAACAACATTTGAAAAACAGAATTACATTTCAAGAAACAAAGTTAAATTAGAAAAAACACAACATTTGAAAAAACGGAATGGCATCTGAACAAAATGGAATTACAACAACGTCCATGCTCAATAATCCAGGTATAAAATCCAACATTTTTCAGTCAGGTCATCTGGACAGTTTCTTTTTTTGTGCTGA
>NW_023626009.1:0-3088 GCF_014905685.2 Nematolebias whitei
ATTTCTGTTAAATTCAAGGCACGACATTACACAGTCAGAAAGATGAGAAACTCGTGAAAAAGTATGCATATATACCTCAAGTATATGTATTACTACAACTGGTGGCCCGTAAAGTCTCATAAATGACTGTGAATCCGTGTAAACATTGATTTTTTCATGTTGGCATGTTGAAAAAATAACAGTTTACCCGCTGTGTTACGCTGCATGTTTTAAGCGTGTCGGTCTGTGGAGCTCAGCGAAGCTCACAGGAAGCTGAAATTGTGTCATTGAGTCTTTATGAAAGCTGAATTTGTACGCTGTTAAGTGTTGTTAAGCTTATGAGCTGTGCAAACGTTGATTCTGTTTAAAAGACGAGGTTCTGCTGAAAGACCAGGACTGTAGTCCGGTTCGGTTCTGTTCAGTTTGAACGAGTATTTTGAATAGATGGATAAACGTTTTAAAAGCTGAGCGCCGTCTCAGAACACAGTTAAGAGTTATTCGTTACAATTTTTAACAGAAAAAGTGCATTTTGACAGTTTAAAAGACGAAAAGCTGACGAACTATTTTTCAGGCTAAACCTAGCATGCTGGCTGCAAACGTTTTCTGATTGGTTGAATATTGCTGTGTGGAGCGCTCTGATTTGCTGAGAAGGTTGACTGGCGTGGCTACGTCATCCCCTCTCAACCCTGCGCTGCTTTGCCATTGGTGATTTCAGTCACGTGACCCGGAAATGAAATTCGTTTTCATAGGGAAATAAAATCTGCTTTTTAAAGCTGAAAAGCGCCTTTAAAGTGATTTTGATACGCTGGTTAAATGCTTCGAAGCATATTCGCTGAAATTTTGCCACGTTAGAGTTTAAAATTCGTCATTAAATGATGTTTTTAAACAACGCTAGCGATGCTAATTTTAAGCTAACAGCATAACCACCGGGGCCTTCACTACGCTTAAAATCACTAAATAAAGCTGCAATATTGTTCCACAAAAACTCATGTTCATGCTAAGAAGTCGTGCTTGTTGAAATTTTGCCACGTTTGTGTAAAAAATCCGTTCAGAAATGTTGATTTTAACCGAGTTTAGCCGAAGCTAACTTCAAGCTAAGCGGCTAACAACAGGATGTCAACCGAACGCCACAGGAAGTCATAGCGACCCCTACTGGACAACACAAACAGTGTCGGAGTTAAAATTGTTGAGGTAATACTGACATCTTCTGGCGAAACTTGAGAAGACAGGTTTCACTCGCTTATTAGGTCTAAATAGTGAAATTAAACGTTTTAATTTTCTAAAAGGCATTTTTGAGTTAATAAACGTTCCTTAAAGCTGAAAATTACTGTTATCTTGCATTTTAAAAGTTATAAGGTATTTATGCAAAGAGCATTTACCAAAAAAGTTTTATTTCACTGGTAATCCCTTAAAACTAAGGTACAAAATAAACATTAACTTTTTAAAAATAGAAACAGTTACAGATTTTCACAAAGTTGGAAAAAGTTTACTCATTTGCTAAAAGGATAGTGCACGTTTAATTGATAAATCACTAAATAAAAGTAAATATATCAGACAAAGAGACTTTGCTGATTTTATTTATTTTGAAAAACCTAAAACATTAAAATTCTCCTGTTTAATCTTTAAATAGAAGAAAAATGGCAAGCGACGAAGAAGAAGACAACTTTTCAAAACCAACAAATGATGATATCATTTTGGGGGCCTTACATATTTTAACAACTCCACTCATTGGCAATGAAATACAGCAATTAGAACAACTTAATGAAGCTCAAAGACAAGAAGAGCTGAAAAGTTTGGCCGCAGGAACATTAAATACAGAGAGTAAAAAGCTTAGCCATGAACGGTTAGCAAAAATCTCTCTGCTTCTAAAAGCTGAATTGGATGAACGGTCGGAACGCCTTGTCTGGATGTCTAAAAGACATGAGGAGGAGCTCGCAGAAATGCAGGCGTCACTAGAAACAAAATCTTATGAAAAGATTAAAGAAATAGACCGTCAGTACCAAGCCACGTGTGCAGATAACGATGTGCTACAACAACAATTGCAACTCGCAAAAATGGAACTGGACCAATGCAAAATAGATAAACAAATTGTACAAGAGCTACATATGCGTTTAAAAGATGACTATTATACATCCCAGGAACATTTAAAAAAATGTGAGGCGAAACTAATAGCAGCAATAGAAAAAGGTAAGGAAGTTGGGCAAGGTGACCTGGAATCCAAACCAGACCCTGAACAAAGTCGGGGTAATACACCAATAACTCAACAACCTCTTTACCCACCCGGTGCTTTTAGACCCATCCTAACACCTACACAAACGGGCAGAGCAACACCCCCACAACTGATCACGCATGTGAGACCATTGATATCTTCTCCATCAATGGATGACTTGCAAAAAATCTCAAAATATGTACAACGTTTTGTCCCTGGACCGTTGGGCTCCGCTGGAACAAAAGCGTACCTCAGAGATCTGGAGTTCAGATTGAGATCTCATCCTAACGCTACGGTAGAAGATAAAATCAGTCTGATACGACTCACTTCGGACAGAGAGGTGTATACCTTCATCGAGCGTCTACCAGATGCAACGAGAAGAGATTACAAACTTCTGTGTGAAGCTCTGATTAAAGAGTATGATACCTGCACAGGACCAGCTGGATACCCAGCCGCAGAAAAGGTCACGCAGGGTAAAGCTGAACATCCAAAAGTTTATTACAAAAGAATCTTCCAAGCTTATTTTGGTAACAGAAATGAAACTGGGATGGAGGAAGATGAAGGTTTTAAATTTGTTTTCAGCAAAAATCTCCACCCTGACATACAAACGTCAGTGCAAATGATGGCAAATTACAGAGAAAAATCCATCAGTGAGATTAAACAGTGTGCTGTGAACGTGTTTGAGGCACGTTGTCATGCCAAGACGCCCATAGAAGTGTTTCCTGGTGTAAAGGTTAAACCCCACTCCCTAGAATTAGAAGGAAGGCGTTCATCGCCACCTCCTCCTAAAAAAGGAGAAAAAAGGCAGTATTTTCAGACTAACAAACCGCATCATGAAGGTGCACGCTGGGACAAAAAGGCTCCTCCTTCAGAGGACGAACGTGATTATCGTAAATGGGA
>NW_023626011.1:0-2353 GCF_014905685.2 Nematolebias whitei
AGAGTCCCAGGCGATGACAAGCACTACAATGACCTTGCAGACTCCCTAGCCAAAGAAGGAGCCGTTGACGGACCCACGTGGTCCTTCGACCCCTCCTGGCTACTCAACACTCAGTCGTCACAAGCTACAACTGAGGTAATGGCAGTCACACGTGCACAAGCTGCAGCTAAACCTGCTGATAACACAGTTTCTGTGCGCCCAATGCTGACTGACCCAGACATCATCCAACTTCAGAAGTTGGATCCTGCAATTAACTCGATGATGCTGTATCTGACTGACCCAGACAAATACACTCCATCGAAAGACGAGCTGGATTCCAATCCAGACCTCAAAGTCCTCTTTCAGCTGCGAAAACAGCTAAAACTACTTAAAGGCATCCTAACTTTCGCTCATGGACGGACGTCCTCACCTGTGTTCGTGGTCCCCCATGACCACAGGGGGGTGATGTTAGTCCATGCACATGACCTTCCGTCCGCAGGACATAAGGGTGACAATGCCACGCTGAAAGCATTAAAACAAATTGCTTATTGGCCTGGAATGAAAAAGGATGTCAAGGACTACATAAAAGGGTGCCTGATCTGTGGCCAGTTTCAACCATCCAGACCACTTCACAGAGCACCACTGCATAGTAGAGGCATTGCATTTCCATGGTCGGACCTCCAGATTGACTGGGTCGGACCACTCACTAAGACCTCTAGAGGAAATAAATATTTTCTCACGGTAACCTGCGCGTTTACCAAATGGGTAGAATGTCTACCAGCCCCTAATGACACAGCACAAACCACTGCTATGTTGTTAATGAATCATGTATTTTCAAGGTTTGGACTTCCCCTTAGGGTGAACTCAGACCAAGGTACACACTTCACAGGTGAAGTAATGAAGGAACTGTGGAAGACGCTAGGCGTCAAAGCCAACTTCCATATTGGCTACCACCCACAGGCTTCAGGCCAGGTTGAGAGAGCAAACAGGACTGTGGTGAGTATTTTGAAAAAATACGTAGCCGCAAACCACAAGGACTGGGACGTGAAACTCCCTCTGGTCCTCATGGCCATAAGGGCCACTCCACACACGTCGACTGGCATCGCTCCTTTCGAGATGATGACGGGTCGACAAATGACTCTCCCTCTGCACCTGTTGTACCAACCAGGCGATGCTGCCATGGCAACAGCCTACACCACACAACAATACATGAAAGACTTGGAAAGACACCTTAAAAACACTTTTGCTTTCGCACAGAAAAACCTGGAAAAATCAGCTGAAGGACGCAAAGCGTACTACGACCAAAAGGCCTCTCACGAGGAACTCCAAGTGGGAGACAGGGTCTGGTACTACACGTTTGCACCCAAAACTGGGAGAAGAGAGTCCGGGACCGGAACTCTCGCCCGTAAGCTGATGCCCAGATGGACTGGACCCCATCTGATAATCGACAAAGTGTCTCCAATTATCTACCAGATAAAAATCAGTAAAGGCCAAAAAGAACCAACTGTTAAATGGGTACATCGAAACCAGGTTAAACAACACAAGGCGTGCAATAACTCCTCAGGAGACAAAGATCTCACAAAATCTGACCTCGTGGGAATAAGGGTCATCCAAGCAGAAGATAACTAATGGATAATAAACTTAACCATAGTTTAAATTCACAGGACCTACCCTTGACCATTACGAAGCTAAGACCTATCTCTTTGTGTTTCCATAGGACAATGATGATACCACTACTGGTAATCTTCACCCTCTTGGGTGCCACCCAAGAAGAGCAAGCCGAGATCGTAACCCTTGGGCCCACCTCGGGCATCGCTCTGCGGGACCAGCAGGGACTGCTCATCACAGATTGCCGCCTATACACTCGAAAGGTCTTCGTCCGCTTCGACCCCCAAACCGTGGTCCAACAACACATTAACATTAAAAATGAGTGGTTAAACAGGCCATGGTACACAGTATCCCTAGAGGGTGCTAAAGCAGAGATCCAACACATCCTAAAACAACTACATAAATTTACTTACACTCAACAAGAGTTGGGCGGAATAAGTACAAGGCAAAAGCGCGGCATCGGCGGACTTTTGCTTGCTGCATCGTCACTAGGATCACTGTTCAGCCTAGGTTTGTCCGCATACAACACTGTCAGTATAACGTCCCTGAAACAACATGTGTATGAAGTAGAGAGCGAGGTCCCAAAGATCCGAGCGCAAATGAACCTTCAACTAACACAATTGACACAGGTAACTAAAACCGTAAAGGATACTGTTCTAGTGCTGAATACTCACACCCAAGAGATCAAAGCCCTCGTACATGCGGTAAATGAATTAACTCTTAAGGTTGAAGCGGATTACGCTGTCGCACACCTAATGGATAGGAT
>NW_023626011.1:2453-3088 GCF_014905685.2 Nematolebias whitei
CTTAAGGTTGAAGCGGATTACGCTGTCGCACACCTAATGGATAGGATTTTTGCTGACATGCTTAGAGATATCAGTTCGTCGGTAGATACACTAGCCACCGGTAGGATCCCACCGTATCTAGTCTCTCTACAGATGGTGAACGACATCCTCAGCTCCGCTACGCACGAAAAAGTTACGCAAACACAGGCACACCTGGCTTACACTCTCGGTAGCGCAATCCCAATCTACGTCAATCACAAAACATTTGAAATGGCGTTCATTATCAACCTACCGATAATTCCCTCAAATGGCATATATAGACTCAGGGACGTCGTAAATGTTGGCAATTGGCACGGCGAAAACCATGTTCAAATTGACACACCAAGGATGGTTGCGTACCACGACGACAACCCCTCAGTTTACCTAGCTCCAAACCTGCAGATGTGTGTTCTCACTCGGGAGATACACTATCTGTGCCCGAGCAAACCGTTTATGTGGAATAAAACCGCGGGCATATGCGGATTAACACCTATTCCGGAAAATTCTAAGTGCTCAACGACCTTACACAAGTCTGCTTTGATCACCACTCTCTATCCTTCCAAAATTTACATTTCTCGTCTATGTCACATCACACCTGTGGAGCATAACCACCGACA
>NW_023626012.1:0-3087 GCF_014905685.2 Nematolebias whitei
ATATAATGAACAAGATCTGGTGACAATAATAACATGTGACTTTCATTTTCATCTGCAGCACCAACGCTCCAGTTCTCAGGCTCGGGAGGCTCGGCCACCGCCACGGTTCAGCAGGAAGGTGTTTCAGAACAACTGTAATGTCGCTGCTGCTGGTGACCCACGAGCCAAATTAGGCAGCTATTCCCAAGCCTACGGTACCATCAACAAGACGGAGCTAGACAATCTGCTTCGAAACCGCCCTCACCACCAGTAGCTGCTGGGATACCAGCTACATGGATGGATGGTGTAACGTTTGTTTGGATCTCCAAAAGCGTTTGAGTTTGTTCACCTTGTTTTGGCAGGATGATGGATGCCAGACACGGACGTTTTGTAACCTGAAACTGTCGGGTGAAAACTTTTTTGTATTGTATAAATGTAGTCATGGAGACATATTTATATTCACTGCCTGTCATGGTGACGTCTACTGCGTTGATCAAAGTGAAAGTTGTGGCCTTTATTTAAACGTATTTTTCTTCCATGTGTTTACTGCAGCCATATTGTTTCAAAATTGAGAATATTTAGATAAAAATGCAACATTGTTTACTCTCAATGAGCTAATTTGATGACTTGTCTGCCTTGTGCCACTCTGAGTTAGAATTAGCCACGAGTCATGTTGATCAGGTAAAAAACAAACTTACCTAAAGGCTTAATAGCACATGAACAACATTATTATTCCAGGGAGTTTCAGATAGACATGTAGCAATTGTAGAATGTGAAAAAATATGTTTTTATGTTATCAGATTAAATGCAATGACAGCAGCAATAAGCCTTTTTGTTGTAACGTGTGCAATACATATTGTTTTATAATAAACTAAAGTTGTAATGTCGATCCTGTGTGGAAATTTGACACCATTACTCAGATTTAGTTCTAGTTTTAGTTATTTTAGTTCAGCTATTTTCAGCTCTGACCTTTGGCTTAGCTAATTTCTGACAATGTTGCCACCACAAACATGTTGCCACTGCCATGGTTTTTCTAATTTTAGCACTGAGATGAAGTTTTGCTAATTGTAGTATTTTAGGAGTTAATTTTAGCCATTGCCTCTTGTTTTGCTCATTTTTTATTTGTAGCTATATGCTTTTGCTCGTTTTAACTTCAACTGTGCTAATTTTAGCTCTTATTTTGTTAATTGTAGCCATTAATTTCCTTTTTTTGGGTCGATTTTATGGCCATGTTTTGCTCATTTTAGTTTTTCACTGTTCTGCTTAAATTAGCTATGGTTCAGTTCTTTTTAACTTCTATTCAGCTTGTTTAAACTTAACTTTCAGCTTTTTCAACACATTTCAGCTGTCATTCAGCGCATACAGAAATTTTCTAGTTATTTGAGTCAAAGCAGATAACACTTGTGCTTTTTTTCTGGATATGTAATTTTCATTTAAACTTTATACATGTAGTCTCATTAATTCACGATCATTTTCAAGAGACCTGTTTTAGACAAAATCATATTGAATAAGCCATTAAAATAATAATAAAAACAATAAAATCAAAGTGCCGGTGTCGTGCCACATTTCGTATCCCCGAAATAATCTGTTCCCCCACCAGAGAACAGATTATTTCGGGGATACTAAATGTGGCACGACACTTGTCAAAACAAGGTAAAGTATCAAACATATTTGCTTAGATTTTTCTAATGCGCAACAGTGTGTCTCTAAACAGTGCAGTTGTGAGGGCATAGATTAAAAAAAGCACTTATAATAAATCACATGATTCACGTCTAGATCTTTCTACAGCAGCGTTTAGTTCACAGAATTTCTGCTGGTTTGCTTTTCGTTCATACGACCCGCAAGACATCACGAAAAACCGCTCGGTCATTTGGCTTTAGAGACGTAAATAAAATAATTGACATATAATCATTATATGTCATTATAACCATTATAAAAATGGTCATTTTTAAAAGAATGGGATGAGTGTAGAGTCCGATCACGTGACCCAGTTGAATGGTGACGTCATCACTCCCCCCTTTCTTCTTCTCCTTCTGTTGGTTGGTTGGTTTTCAGTTGGGCTTTAGAGATCTGCGCGCGGAGGAGGTCTGCGGCCACATTTCAGTTCTGCACCTGCTCAGAGACAAACGTTTTAAAGGTAAGGGTGTTGTTGTTTTGTTAAGACTTTAATTAATCCACCTCATTTATTTATTTTATTTAAAATGTAAGCGATGTTCGACTCTGCTTCCCCCTCTATCCCCCACCTCTCGCTTGTTATGGGAAGCCGTTAGCGTCTAGCTAGCTTGTCATCGGGTTGGGATAAAATCGGGATAATTTTAACCAAACTGTGAGCAAACAGACAAGCAGCTGTGTGGATAATGGCGGTCTGGCTTTAAAAGGAGCTGACAGGACATTAATGAACGGGTGGTGGACACAGGGGCTTGGGATGGGGGGCAGCGTTTTGTCACTGACCGTGCTTAAAAATATACTGTATTCGTAATGAATCCAACATGGCGAGTAGTGTTGTTGAGATGGATGTTTGGCCCAGTTTTGACAGTTTACATATTGTGCTGTCAGATCTCCCAATGGCGAAGAAAGTATGATCGTGTCGCATTTATTTGAGGCCTCTGCAGTACAATCGATAGGACGTAAGTTAATGTTTGTGTTTTGGTTTGGCCATAAATTTCGTTTTATTCCTTCCTAATGTAAGTTTCACCTTTTTATATGTTACATTACACTTTATATTACACAATGAAAGTATTATTGTTGATTTTCACTTTGATCAGTATATAACCCAGCATTTTACTTGATACCATTTGTATAATCAGTTCTGTTAAATAAATATATATATATATTTTTTTTTAATGTGAAGTTTATGTGTTGAAATGCTGGTACATACAAATAAACTATCAGTTAACACATTTGGTAACAATTACTCTTTTTGATTTCAATATTTTATGATTCCTCATATGGATTAGTTTTTGATTGATTGGGTTCATCTAAAAAAGTTAAATCTGGTCCTCTGGACATTCAAAAAAAAAAAAAAAACCAAAGCAAATCAACAAAAAAATGTAGAAACGTTTCGTCTCTCATCCGAGAGACTTCCTCAGTCTGAGGTGCTGTATTCAG
>NW_023626013.1:0-3087 GCF_014905685.2 Nematolebias whitei
CAATCTTGCAACAGAAAATTTATATTTCAAGTGTCAGTTCAAATCTGTCATTTAGAAAGCATACACTCGTCATATTGAAGGCATGCTACTGTGAGATATCACAACATATTCTGAAAAAGAGTATACTGACAATGTCTCTTGTAAGAGTTTATGCAATTTTCATGTTTATATAAAAAATTCTGAAACCCTTTTCAGAATAAAGTCCTTTGTGAATGATACTCTTAAAGTAGACGCTTTACATAAATTCATGACCTCACTGAAGTTTAATTCAAATGCAAAGTCTTCCTGACTACGTAAGGAAACATAAAATACTCTAGAAGAAACTGAAGTGGTAATTGAAACAAGTGGTAATTGAAAACTAGAATTAATTATGGACTTAAATTCAATACCATGAAATTTGAAGATTGACTATAACCCTACCATGTAATGTTCAGGAACTTCCGAGGGATAGCGTGCCTCTCTTCCAAACATGAGGAAATATGGGGAATGCTGTGTCGTTACTTGCTTTTTTGTGCGTATCCCAAACATCACAGCATCCAAATATTCATTCCAGGTGTGTGGATGGCCATCCACAACTTTACTCAGAGCTCTGAGATACATGAAAGGTGTAATATGTCACACATAAGACCTGATTTCTTACAATTTGCCTTATTATATAAGTAGTTCAGCAAATACACATCTTGTTCTGTGATCTGTCTTTGAAAATGTATGTAATACAGATGGAACTCACCTTTGTATGGTGCCATTCATTTTTTCAACCAACCCATTTGTCTGGGGGTGATATGGGGAACACAGACTTCTTTTGATATTTAGAATTTTGCACACTTCTTGGTTTATCTGAAAATGAATTAAAAAATAGCTCTTTCAAAATAGCCTGCATATTTAAACAACATATCAAACAAAATAGTGTAAAGGAGGACATTCATAGTGTTACATTTCTCTAAGAAATGGAAACAAATACTTACAGAATTTACAAATTCTCTTCCTTGATCTGTCAAAATCCTTTTTGGGGCTTCAAACTGATGCACAAACTTAATTATGCATTGAGTAACTTCCGGTGCTGATTTGGTCTTTAGTGGATATGCCTGTGGCCACTTTGTAAAGTAATCTATCATGACACAAATATACTTGTGTCCAGATTTGGTTTCAGCCAGTTTTCCAATGAGGTCCATTCCAATTAATTCAAAGGGATGGGAAACCTTAAATGAAAGACTTAATAAATTACTAAAATAAAAAAATAGAACACAGCAAAGTTTTTAAGCTGAAATAATAGCTTCTCAATATTTTGTAAAATGTTTAGTATAATAAAAATACATTACTTAATTTTAAACATCAACTTGTTCCAAATGCAGATCCTTTGTGAGAACACAGACAAAACTGGACAGCCAACCACTGCTGCACACTACCATGTAGTTTCACTGAAACTGTTTGTTTTAACTATGAATTAGTTCACCTTTATGGGAGTATACACTGATGGCTGTTTCAATGCTGGGGCACTGGCCTGACAGGCTGAGCAGTCAGATACCTGGGAAGTTAGTGAAAGAAAAGCCAACATTTACATTATTGGACAAATGTAGTTTCATATTGGTAATACAAACTAAGCTTACACATTTATTTTCATAAAATTCTAATCTTGTAGTTGATATTACTGAAGAAAATTCTGTACTTAGTCCAGTGCTTATGTAACATACCCATTTCTTGATGTCCACAGACATTCCTGGCCAATAAAATCTCCTTGAGATGGCATCTGTTGTTTTTATTTGGCCACAATGTGCACCTGTAGGGCTGGCATGGAAGTCAACAAATATTCTTTCAGCTTCCTCAGCACCCTTGACAACTTTAACTTTTGTAGAGGAATGACTGCCTTTGTGTCTTACATAGAAGAGGTCATTTCCTTTGAAAAGATAAAGGACACCAATAAAAATTTGACTGAAGCATGAAATTATATTATTAAAATACATTGATAATTCAAAAAATATGCAAATGTGTACTACTACCTGAGTTATACATAGAAGTTGAAATAAGAAGCATGCAATTGAACAGAACATGAAGAAATATATTATCAAATGCATATTTATTTAAATATTTACTTTTGTAGAAAAAAATAAACAGTGCTTATTTGAAGCTGAACAAACTGTGAATTTGTTTACTTAATGGTTTTTGTTCACAATTGTCCACTTTGCTAGCTTTAGTTTCTTCTATTGATTAATGTAGCAATACGGGAATCTTTCTACAACACAACTTAAAAGAGGTAATTTTTTATAATAACAAGTGAATTACACTTATTATCCAAGTGTAATTCACATGAATAACAACTACAGTCAAGAAAATATTGCGTGATTCCTGCATTATAACTTTGAGTAACGTTCGTGTGGGCACACATATTAATCGAAATTTAATGCAGAAGTAAATCAATAACAAAAAATAAATGAGTGTTATCTAACTATTTTTAGATAACTTATGCATTCCACTATTTGTTACATGTTAAATTAGAGGCTACCTTCAATGCATCACTGTGGAAGATAAAGATACTTACCTTCAATCTCATAAGACGAGGCTTTCCTTCGAATGGCATATTTTTTTTGCTTTGTTGACTGCGGTGGATATTCGCCTTTAACTTTGTAGTTATAGACCGTTTCATATTCCACACTGTCCATATTTATGAAAACTGTCGAACTACTGGAAGATTGGCTTAGCAAAACGAGATAAACAACCTGCCCAAAACCTGGCGGACTTGCTCATTTGCATAATTGATTGAAGGACTAGCGTCAAATGATTTTTGACTTTCCAGAGAATACCTTATGTGTTTATATTGTGAGGTACATTGCTACTTGTAATATCTGCAAAAGTATTTGTAAATTGTTTGATAAACATTTAAACAGAAGATACATTTCATAGAAATCATCAAACCAACAGTCATATTTATTTGAACCATTTTGGATATCAAAATATAAAATAATTGTGGAAGACGTTATACAGCAAAATAATAAACAACAGTTTCAAAATTCACAAATTCACATGATTTATAAATTTGTTCCCTTTTTATGGAGGGGGAACAGATTATTTCAGGCAGCTAAAATATTTGGT
>NW_023626014.1:0-3087 GCF_014905685.2 Nematolebias whitei
GTTTAACTCTAGTACAGAGACATGAAAAATGTACTTAAGTACAGTAACGAAGTACTTGTACTTTGTTACATGCCATCACTGATAAGAACGGGACCCAGACAAATGGACCAAGTATTAAAACAGTTGCAGTTTCAAAAAGTCAGAGCTACTTTATTAAATTGTACACTAAGTGCTTGATTACACAAATATTTGAGCAGAAATATTGTGATATTTCTGTCTGAAATGCTCCAGGCTTCACCGGACGTGCTACAGTGGCTGCTACCGCTACTTGTAAAGCACATTCATATAAAGTTAGTCCCTCGATTATTGCGGGGGTTACATTGCACACACCAACCACGATAGGTGAAAAACCTTGAAGAACACTATCCTGATGCATGCTCAATAATCCAGGTAGAAAAATCTAAAAAAGTTAACTCTGGTCCTCTGGACATTCAAAAAACAAAACAAAGCAAAACAAACAAACAAAAAATGTAGAAATGTTTCGTCTTCTTCAATAGTCTTCAGTCTGAGGTGTATTCAGCTCTGTCTTCAAAACAGCTTGAAGAACATTATATTTATTTCAGTGCTTATATATACATGCTGCCTGGCCAAAAAAAAAAAGTCTCTACCTGGATTTAACTAAATAGGTACGAGCCTCCTATTGGATAATTACTGCATGGACGATTACCTTTCAGCTGGCAACAAGTTATTTAACCCCAACTGGTATAATGAGATGTTTTCATTTCTTAAAAAACATGTTGAAAGACACATCACGTGGTCGTGGAAAAGATGTCGTCTGTTTCAGAAGGGTCAAATCATTGACATCAAGCAGAGAAAACATCTAAGGGGAGTGCAGAACCTACTAAACTTGGGTTAAGAACTGTCCAACGCATTATTAAAAACTGGAAGGATAGTGCGGACCCATCGTCTTAGAGGAAGAAATGTGGCTGGAAAAAATCCTGAACGATTGTGATCGGTGATCACTTAAACATTTGGTGAAATCACACCGAAGAAAAACAACAGTAGCACTCAGGGCTATGTTTAATAGTGAAAGTAAGAGTATTTCCACACACACACACCATGAAGGGAACTCAAGGGACTGGGACTGAACAGCTGTGTAGCCTTAAGAAAACCACTAATCAGTGAGGCTAACTGGAAAAAAAAAGGCTTCAATTTGCTAGGGAGCATAAAGATTGGACTCTGGAGCAATGGAAGAAGGTCATGTGATCTGATGAGTCCAGATTAACCTGTTCCAGAGTGATGGACGCACCATGGTAAGAAGAGAGGCAGGTGAAGTGATGCAGCCATCATGCCTAGTGCCTACTGTACAAGCCTGTGGGGGCAGTACAATGATGTGGGGTTGCTGCAGTTGGTCAGGTCTAGGTTCAGCAACAGTATGTACTCAAAGAATGAGGTCAGCTGACTACCTGAATATACTGAATGACCAGGTTATTCCATCAATGGATTTTTTTCTTCCCTGATGGCACGGACATATTCCAAGATGACAATGTCAGGATTCATTGGGCTTGAATTGTGAAAAAGTGGATCTGGGAGCATGAGACATCATTTTCACACATGGATTGGCCACCACAGAGTCTAGACCTTAACCCCATTGAGAATCTTTGAGATGTGTTGGAGAAGGCTTTGTGCAGTGGTGAGAATCTGTCATCATCAATGAACGATCTTGGGGAAAAATTAATGCAACACTGGATGAAAATAGATCTTGTGACGATACAGAAGCTTATCGAAACAATGCCACAGTGAATGCTTGATGTAATCAAAGATAAAGGTGGTCCAACAAAATATTAGTGTGTGACCCAACATTTTTCAGTCAGGTCATCTGGACAGTTTTTTTTTTTTTGCTGAAATGTTTCACCTTCCATCCAGAAGGCTTCATCAGTCAAGGAAACACACAACACAAAACTGATTCTTCCCTCAACAGCTTACTCCAAAATGGAACAAACCAGTTTTGTTGGTGCTAAGATGGACTCTTTGGCACGCACCCTCCTCTGGTGCTGGCCCTCTTCCTCATCGACAGATGTCAAAATGGTTCAAAACCAACAAAGTCCATTCTCAATAATCCAGGTATACAATCCAACATTTTTCAGTCAGGTCATCTGGACAGTTTTTTTTTTTGTTGCTGAAACGTTTCACCTTCCATCCAGAAGGCTTCATCAGTCAAGGAAACACACAACACAAAACTGATTCTTCCCTCAACAGCTTACTCCAAAGTGGAACAAACCAGTTTTGTTGGTGCTAAGATGGTCTCTTTGGCACTGTTTGTATACCTGGATTATTGAGCATGGACGTGGTTGGTTTTGAACCATTTGTGTGTGACCATTTTTTTAGGGGGTGGCAACTTTTTTTTTGGCCAGGCAGTGTATTTTAAGGCGTTATAAACCCTTCCCACACTCTTGCAATGTTCTAAACTCTTAAACCTACATCATTTTAACAACATACATAGATGTACTGTACAGTACTGCAAAATTTTACTCACCAGCTCTGCAGACCAGCAGCTCTGTTCCGATCGGGCTCGGTTCCAGTTCGTAAGATCTACCCTACAGTGACGAAGCCCACCGCCCCGTCCAGGTGGATGTGCATGTGGATAATTGAGCTTCAGGAAGCTTCAGGATTATTTGTGACTTTCCTGCCAGTTCTGTGAGCTTAACGGATCGATCGTTACTTCTGACTTTGCGTTGCAAAACTTCCCCTCCATTTTGGCAGAAAGCAGCGGCCGGAAGCACTGTTGGCTTCTGGGTCATGTAGTTCTTTGATTGGCGTTACAGTGTAGGCTTATTGACTACTATCCGTTCAATCGTGGTCGATGCTCGGTCACTCCTTGGATCAACGTTCTCCATCCTTGACGCTCATATACAGCTTCTTTTATTTCGACAAATGTCAGGTTTGTATCCTGTTTAATGATGTCAAGCCAGCGAGTTCTTGGTCAGCCTTGTCCTTTACGTCCAGTAACCATTCCGAGCACGATGTCTTTCTCCAAGGAGCGGCTTCTCATCACAAGACCGAAGTAGGCTAATCACTGTTTGGTGATTCTGGCTTCTAACGAGAGCTTTGGTTTGAGTCGCTCCAGGACTTCAAGATTGGTGATAT
>NW_023626015.1:0-358 GCF_014905685.2 Nematolebias whitei
CAGTTTGCTGCCCATGAGATGTTTAATGTACAACGCTGTGCAAAAAAGAGAGCTAGCATTCATAGCAGTTTCACAGTTTGCTGCCCAAGATCATTTCAATATACAACATGGTGCAAAGATGAGAGCAGTCATTCATAGCAGTTTCACAGTTTACTGCCCATGAGCTGTTTAATGTACATCGCTGTGTAAAAACAAGAGCTGAAATTCTTAGCAGTTTCACAGTTTGCTGCCCAAGTGCAGTTCATTGTACAAAGCGGTTTTAAAATGAGAGTTGACATTCATAGCATTTTCACAGTTTGCTGCCCATGAGCTGTTTAATGTACAACGCAGTGCAAAAACGAGAGCTGACATTCATAGC
>NW_023626015.1:458-3087 GCF_014905685.2 Nematolebias whitei
CCTGATCTGAACCTGATCTGACCTCAAATCTTGATCAGATGAACAGTGACTGTTATTTCATTGATCTTCATCCAGAAATACAGTTTGAGCCATCTGGTGACTTTCTTTCTTGAATTAATCAAGCAGAAAAGACAATTCTCTATGATCATCACTGTTTTACAAATGTTTGATAATCAAATTGTGTTAGTTCACTCAATGTTACAGGTTGAAGAGAACTACTCATTTTTATTTTACATAAACAGCAAGTAATGATTTTTATTCCTCATTCAAAGAAGAAATCAGGTTAATATGCATTTCTTGATTTTCTGTCTGAAATGAGCCAAGTTTGTAAGTATGTTAAAGGTCGGTTCTTGGTCAACTAAAATGTTTACTGAGAAGAAAATGTCATGTTTAACTATTTGAGAAGATAATCAGAGTAGAGACTCCACGAAGTCTGCTGTTTCTCCAATAATCTTTTCTGACTGTTAAGCAATCTCATTCTCTGACCTCGACTTATGATAACATCTTACATCACAAACCACACCTTTTCCTGGTCCATAGACCAATCAAAAGCTCTCAAATGACCCGGAAGTCGACCCATTTAAAATGTGGCAACTTCCCAGTTGTTAGAGTTGCTGCAAGAAGTGGTTGCAAGAAGCTGAGACGCAGAGTCTGGGAGTGATAGAGTCCAAGAGTCTCAGAGTGATGGAGGTTCTGAAGAAGTTCTAGAGTCTGAGAGCTCTGAAGGCTGAAGGAGAAAACTCTGATGTCTGATGGAGAAAGTCTGATGTCTGAAGCCCAGAGTGCTTCCGTTGGAATACAGAATGCAGTGACGATGTTGGGATTATAATTTCTGTTTGAACACCACGCACGACTCTCGAAGGATTTCAGCTGCTCTCAACGGAGACGCTGAAAGAGTCTGAAGGATTCTATACCGAGCTGATGTCATCGTCAACCAGGTAACGATCTACTTCAACCGAGCGTACCGTCGCAAGCTGAGATCTGATGGAGCGTGCACGTTTTCTGGTCAAACAGATTAATTCCCTCACAAATCTCTCTGTAAGATAAATCTCCATTTCCATCTTAAACTCTGCTTTCTCCTAAAATCAGTACAGATATTTAGAAATATCTGAAGCTAAGTCCTCAATCACCGCCGCGTGATTGAAGCCCATTTTCTGTGAAACTTGTCTGTTATTATTTTCATATTTTGCCAAATTAATGTAAATGTTTGATGTTAAACTTTGATTCTGAAAATAAATGACCGCATTCATTTGATGGGTCAAAGATAAATGACGTCTCTCGTTACATTTCTGTTAAAATTCAATGCACGACATTTACACAGTCAGAAAGATGAGGAACTCGTGAAAAGTATGAATATATTTCCCTATATTGTCATACTACACAATGGTGCGCAAAACGACAGCTGTTTTTCACCCAACTCCAAGACAAGATGCTCTGTGCCACGTCCTACAACTTTATTGTGCCGTTTCAAAACAGTTAATTGTACAACACAGTGCAAAAAACGAAAGCTGACATTCACAGCAGTTTCACAGTTTGCTGCCCAAGATCAGTTCAATGGACAACGCTGTTCAAAAACGAGAGTTGTCATTCTTTATTTATTTATTTTTTTTTAGCTCAGTTTAAGTGTAGAAACTTTGTGAAGTGTTTCAATGAACTTATCATCATCGATCATTTTTTTTTTTTTTTTTTAGGAAAGAGAAGAAAGAAGAAAAAAAATAAATAGATAAAAGAGAAATAGATTAAACGAGAGACCACCACGACAAAACAACATGCACAGCACAATGCCACCCACAATATCACCATGAAACATTCGACATGGCACAAGGAATCATCTAGCTTCCACCACTACCCAACCTAGCGTGCATCTGTCAAAGCACCTGAATCCAAACACCCGCGCAAGCACGCCCGCCACCACCAGATTTTTCCAAAAGAATGCCCAATAGTGGATGCGGAGGCCCACAGACCCACCCCCCCAGGACACAATGGCAACACAGGGAGGACCGGAGCCACAGACACACAGCGGCCCCCAGGCCCGGAGCCCCAGGAGTCTCCCAACAGGGAGAACCGCAGCCCCCCAGAGAGGAGCAGAGGAAAGAACCGGGTGACCCCAGCAACCACAATGCAGAGCCTCCAGGAAGCTGCAGCGACGAGCCCACAGGTCTGGCTGGCAACCCATGCGCCCCCCAAGTAGATCCGGCCATGGACACCGAGCCCCAAGCCCCGAGGCCATACCACACCCCAGCAGAGCCCCGACAGAGTCAGGGCACCCAGGCCCCGCCAGGCAGCAACCGGGGTGGACCGACGTACACCCCACCACCCAGCCCAGATGCTGAGAGCCACCAATGCACCGGCGGCAAGGGGGGCCCCCGCCAAAGGGGGCATGACCGGGGGGAGTGGGCCCCACACCAAATGTGGGGCCCAAATTGATCCAAGAGAGGGGGGACCACCAAAAACCCAAACTGAGCAACAAACAGGCACACACAGATAGCCCAACAGAATCTCTGTCGGGCCGACCGCATGTACCATCTACCTGACAGCGACCACAGGCCGGCCCCAGCCCAAGGGGCAGAGCAGCAGGGAGCTGCAGCCGAGGAGGGCCGGCTCTCACATCAAGAGCTCCGCACCATAG
>NW_023626016.1:0-3087 GCF_014905685.2 Nematolebias whitei
TATATATATATATATATATATATATATATATATATATATATATATAAAACGTAAACACAAAGAAAAGAAAAAAAAACCCTTTTGGCTCACGGACCCCCGGGGACCCAAGTTTGAGAACCTCTGGTCTACATAGCTTCACGCCTACTTCTGGTTACTCAAAACACACGTTTTTGTAACAATGATCATATACAACTCTGTTTCAGCTATGCTCTGCAGTCATTCAGACTCCCAGCAACTTTGCAAGTCATGGTCACAACATAAAATACCAATAATAAAATGTACAGAAAAGTTTTTATATAATAGTCATTACAAAGAAAACAGGTGTAAAGGACAAAGCTAAAATGATGTTTGGGGGCAGGGTGCTCGATTTTACACCTGCATTCGTACTCATAAAATGTCAACTGGGTTGGCTCAAAAAGTTAATCAAAGATGCCTTCTCAATTATTACTTTGTTGAGGGATAACCAGCTTTTTTAGCTTCATTAACATCATGGGATATTTTGTTAACTGAGATACCCAACACAAACAAACACTAGTAAAAGTGTTACTATTAACTATGTGGAACCAGATCTTGATCCTATCTATTATTACTGATTCAAATAAATTATTATTTTTAATAATTCGTCACTGTTTTGTGGAAGATAGAATCTCAGCTTGCAAATATTAATCATAGAGTCATGATTTATGGATTTTAAAGTAACTAAGCTGTTATGACCTACATTTTCCTGATGCCAAGTCAATACATGTTCAGAGAAAAATGATGATCTGTTTTTCTTTAGTTTTTCTGTGATTCTGGTGTTTCAGCTTCTCCAGTGTTTTTCCAGTACAGTTCATGCCCCGCCCACTCTCACCTGTTCCTCATTGTCTTTCTCAGGTGTATGTCATTGTCTGTCATTAGTGCTTTCTTTAAATCCAGCATAATTTTATCACTCCCTTGTTGTGCATCGTGCCTACCAGTCATTCATGGTTTTTCCCCCTTTGTATTTTTTTTTCCTTTTCACTTTTAAGCACTTTTTGCTGCTTCGTCAGCTTTTCGTTGTTTTTTTTTTGTTTAATTTTATTTTATTTTTTTTACCTTTGAGTCCATCTAGAGTTGTTGGTTCTGCACTTTCGGTTCCACTCCTCACCAAATAAGATAAAAAAGCTAATTATCTGCACCAAATGGAAACTGTTGCAAAGCAACAGTCAACACTGAGAAGGATCTCTCAGGGATAAGCAAAAATTACCTGAAGCTATCTTTTCCTGCTGTTTCTCGTGTGCATGTGTGTGTGCGTTGGTGGAAAGCACCTGGGCAGTTGTCATGGTGATAAAATTTGTGCTTTCAGCAGCAGAACGGTAACATTTTATCTTATGAATGAGGACTTGAAGAGTTGTAACTGAACAGTGTTTTCTGAGGAGCACAGACAGAAAACAATACATGTCACGAAACGTTCACAAGACTTCACATTAATGTCAAATAAGATGCCGGTTATTAACGGAGGCCTCCAGCCTCATCTGGATTGGGTTTCAAACCTGAGGATCACAGTACAGTTAACAGAGAAGGATACATGAACGGAGGATCAATGTACAGTAAACAGAGATGCTCAGTTTATAAAACAGGATTCCTGAGCCACAAAACACAACGGCAACATTTAGACCCGTTTTTAACATTGTTGTATTCTAATTCTTTTACAGTGTGAATACTTACACACTGCTGTTTTAGTGTTTATAGTTTTTAATCTTCAGGCTCGTCTTGAAGAGGAGCTCATCTCTGAGTTTCTCATGAATGAACAAACTTCTTACCCCATCACTAAATGAGAGCACAGCTGCTCTGTGGAGAAAGTTCATTTCAACAAGTTGTGGCTGTGAATTTGTTCTTTGAGTCTCTTCCCATAGTTAGAGACCGTAGGTGAAGCTAGGGCTGAACAATATTTCATCAATATATCTCGCGATATACTTTTATTCAATAACGGTGATATGAGTTTTAGCACATTTTCGATATTTTGATTTGATTACACCGTTTCACTGACACGTTTCTTTTTCTGTCCGGGTTGAAGCGGCCACTTTCGTTTCAAACTGGACAGAATAAACTGCGACACAAATATGTAAGTGCGCAGTGACGTAGATGTTACATAGAGCTCGAGTCCAGAAGGCGTTAGCGGTAGCAGGCTAGGCTAATCTCCAACGCGTGTAAAGTTTTCGCTTCAAAATGAGTTCCCATGACCGTCACAATGTGACTGAACAAGGTTTCACAAGTGAAGAGAAAGCAGATGAGATAACTGATGAGAGAGGAAAGATTAATTTGTCGGTGTGGAAGTGGTTCATCTATCGCAGATCTGATAAACTGCAGGTTTCAGTGCTGCAAAATGTGACGAAGAGTCGTTCTAACTAGCGGTGGGAACACATTAACTTGTTCCACTCGATCGAATCTGCTGAGAGTCAGAAGATGAAGCACAATAAAGTTTGAGCCAACGTGTCCCTGAAACACCCCCAGCTGTATCAAAAGAGAAACACGTGCAGCAAACGTTAAGTTATGTTGTTGTTTAAACAACAAAGTCCATGCTCAATAATCCAGGTATACAATCCAACATTTTTCAGTCAGGTCATCTGGACAGTTTCTTTTTTTTTGTGCTGAAATGTTTCACCGTCGATCCAGAAGGCTTCATCAGTCAAGGAAACACACAACAAAACTGATTCTTCCCCAAACAGCTTCCTCCAAAGTGGAACAAACCAGTTTGGTTGGTGTTAAAATGGTCTCTTTGGTACGCCCCCTCCTCCATTGCCGGCCCTCTTCCTTGTTGACCGAACAACATGAGCATGGACTTTGTTGTTTTCAACCAGTTTGACTCGACTGTCAACAAGGAAGAGGGCTGGCAATGGAGGAGGGGGCGTACCAAAGAGACCATCTTAACACCAAACAAACTGGTTTGTTCCACTTTGGAGTAAGATGTTGGGGGAAGAATCAGTTTTGTGTTGTGTGTTTCCTTGACTGATGAAGCCTTCTGGATCGAAGGCGAAACGTTTCAGCACAAAAAAAAGAAACAGTCCAGATGACCTGACTGAAAAATGTTCGGTTGTTGTTTAAAGTTCAAACTGTTAATATTGACAA
>NW_023626017.1:0-3086 GCF_014905685.2 Nematolebias whitei
AATGTTGTGTATGCTGTTCAGTGTCAGGAGGGTGATCAGTCTTACATCGGGGAAACAAAACAGCCACTGGCCAAAAGGATGGCCAAGCACAGAAGATCAACATCATCAGGCCAGGACTCTGCAGTCTACACTCATCTCCAGGCCAGGGGTCACTCTTTCAGGGATGAAGATATGCACATCCTGGATAGAGAGGAACGATGGTTTGAGAGAGGAGTAAAGGAGGCCATCTTTGTGAAAAGAAATCGTCCATCGTTAAACAGGGGTGGAGGCCTACGTGTTCAATTGTCCCCCTCTTACAATGCTGTGATTGCTAGTATCACTCAGCCCTCTGTGAATAGTAAACAGCCATCAGTGTGCTAATGATCCATTGTTAGGCTGATGGTCCTTCTTGAGCATGTGATCAGCTGGTTTTTGTTGTCAGCAGCAAACTGGTTGATCCACTCTGAGAAGGTGCTATTTAAGAGACTGAGCTGAATACAGCACCTCAGACTGAGGAAGTCTCTCGGATGAGAGACGAAACATTTCTACATTTTTTTGTTGTTTTACTTTGTTTTGTTTTTTTGAATGTCCAGAGGACCAGATTTAACTTTTTTAGACAACATAAAAAATTATTCCTCCCCCAACAGCTTACTCCAAAGTGGAACAAACCAGTTATGTTGGTGCTAAAATGGTCTCTTTGGCACACCCCCTCCTCTGTTGCCAGCCCTCTTTCTCGACAGCAGTCATGTCAAACTGGTTCAAAACTTACAAAGACCGTGCTCAATAATCTTGCTTGACATGCTAAATAATCCAGGTACCTGGATTATTGAGCATGCCAAGAGACCATTTTAGCACCAACATAACTGGTTTGTTCCACTTTGGAGTAAGCTGTTGGGGGAGGAATAATTTTTTATGTTGTCTAAAAAAGTTAAATCTGGTCCTCTGGACATTCAAAAAAACAAAACAAAGTAAAACAACAAAAAAATGTAGAAATGTTTCGTCTCTCATCCGAGAGACTTCCTCAGTCTGAGGTGCTGTATTCAGCTCAGTCTCTTAAATAGCACCTTCTCAGAGTGGATCAACCAGTTTGCTGCTGACAACAAAAACCAGCTGATCACATGCTCAAGAAGGACCATCAGCCTAACAATGGATCATTAGCACACTGATGGCTGTTTACTATTCACAGAGGGCTGAGTGATACTAGCAATCACAGCATTGTAAGAGGGGGACAATTGAACACGTAGGCCTCCACCCCTGTTTAACGATGGACGATTTCTTTTCACAAAGATGGCCTCCTTTACTCCTCTCTCAAACCATCGTTCCTCTCTATCCAGGATGTGCATATCTTCATCCCTGAAAGAGTGACCCCTGGCCTGGAGATGAGTGTAGACTGCAGAGTCCTGGCCTGATGATGTTGATCTTCTGTGCTTGGCCATCCTTTTGGCCAGTGGCTGTTTTGTTTCCCCGATGTAAGACTGATCACAGCCCTCCTGACACTGAACAGCATACACAACATTACTCTGTTTGTGCCAGGGGACTGGATCTTTGGGATGAACCAGTCTTTGCCGTAATGTATATTGGGGTTTAAAAGCCACTGGGACGTTATGTTTAGAAAATAAACGTCTCAGTTTCTCTGATACTCCCTCAACATATGGAATGACCACTGGTCTGGGTCTGGGTTCCTCCTTTTCACCTGTTGGCTGACTGGAGTCCTGTTTGGGTTTCTTCTCTGCTTTTAGGAAGGCCCAGTTAGGATATCCACATTGCTCTAGAGCCTGTCTTGTGTGGGATTTCTCCTTCTGCCTGGCTCCTGAGCTAGTGGGGACGCTGTCTGCTCTGTGATACAGAGTCCTGATGACTCCTAACTTGTGCTCCAAAGGGTGATGGGAGTCAAACTGCAAATACTGGTCTGTGTGGGTGAGTTTGTGGTACACCTCAGTTTGCAAATGTCCTCTATCAGAGACTGAGACCTCACAATCCAAGAAAGCCAACTTGCCATTTTTTTCCTCTTCTCGTGTGAACTTGATGTATTTATCCACAGAGTTGATGTGGTCAGTAAAATGTTGGACTTCCTGAGATTTGATTTTAACCCAGGTGTCGTCAACATACCTGAACCAATGACTTGGTGGTGTCCCTGAAAATGATGTCAAGGCTCTCTTTTCTACCTCCTCCATGTACAGGTTGGCAACAATAGGAGAAACTGGAGACCCCATAGCACACCCATGTTTCTGCCTATAATATTGCTCCCCATATGTGAAGTAGGTTGACTGCAGGCACAGTTTCAAGAGTTGACACAGTTGTTCTGTGGAAAGTGTGGCCCTGCTGCTCAGAGTGGTGTCTGATTTTAATCTTAAACTGACCACCTCTACTGCATCATCAACAGGAATGCATGTAAAGAGTGATGTGACATCAAAAGAGACCATTGTTTAATCAGTCTCCATGATGACATCCCTCACCTTATCCACAAAGTCCATGGTGTTCTGTATGTGGTGTTCTGAGCTGCCAACTAAAGGGACGAGTACAGACGCCAGATATTTGGAAACATTTTAAGTGACAGAGTTAATCATGCTAACGATTGGTCTTAAAGGTACACCTTGTTTGTGGATTTTAGGTAAACCATACAGACTAGGTGTGGCCTCCCCTGGGTACAGTCTATGGTACAGAAAACGGTCAATAGCCTAGTCCTACTCCAAAATTTTCAGGCAATTTATCAATTTATTCCTGTAACCACTTCCTGGATCTTCTTGACTTCTGGATTCCTGGATTCCTGGATCTCTTTTCAGAGGTTCATAAGTGTTTAAGTCACTAAGGAGTGTCATAACTTTCTCATGATAGTCTTTCTGGTTCAAAATCACTGTGCACCTCACTTTTGAAAAAAAAAAAGAAAATAATAAATTAAAAAAAGAAAAAAAAAACATTATTTTTCTATCCTTCATCCATCCATCCATCCATCCATTTTCTTTACCCGCTTATTCCATTTTGGGTCACGGGGGTCGCTGGTGCCCATGTCCAGCAATCACTGTGCGAGGGGCGGGGTACACCCTGGACGGGTTGCAAGTCCATCACAGGGACTTTTTCTATCCTTAACATGTGTTTTTTTTTTTTTT
>NW_023626018.1:0-777 GCF_014905685.2 Nematolebias whitei
GTTACAGTGCAGGAGGACGGGGAGCCGTTTCCTGACTGACCGGTGACAACTCTTACACGGGTTACAGTGCAGGAGGACGGGGAGCCGTGTCCTGACTGATCAGGTCATTGTGGCGCAGGTGGTTCAACCACCAGCATTCACGCCATCACTTCACTCATGAAGTTTCATACGCTACAGTCTCACTGACTGGAGAACATGTAATCTTCAATGAAGTGGTACGTCTCTCAGCCATGGGTTTTTGTCAGAGTACTCCGGTTTTACCCCCCCCCCCAAAAAAAAAAAAAAAAAAAAAAAAACATCCCTGATGGTCTAGTGGTTAGGATACGGCGCTCTTAGCGCCGCAGCCTGGGTTCGATTCCCAGTCAGGGAAAAATAGTATTTGTTGTGGACCAAAATGGAATAAAGAAGCGTAAACTACCAAAGGAAGCTGAAAGAACTGATGAGCTAAAAAAATGTGGAATTAGCTGAAAAAGCTTAAATTAGCATCTCAAGCTAAATAGTACCTAATAGAGCACAAAGAAAAAAATTGAAAAAAGCATAACAAGCTGAAATTAGCATAAAGAAGATAAAGAAGTTAATTATCGAATAACCGAATGACAGAACTTCAAGGAGGAGGTGTTGACTTGAGCTCCTGACGATCTCTAACTAACTATACAAACTGATTTCAAACTTGGATATATGTATATATGAATAAATTATATATATATATATATATATATATATATATATATATATATATATATATATATATACAGAACAGGTGGAAGAAGGAAGTCC
>NW_023626018.1:877-3086 GCF_014905685.2 Nematolebias whitei
TATATATATATATATATATATATATATACAGAATACGGAACAGGTGGAAGAAGGAAGTCCTTGCGCTCTGAACCGTGGAAGCTGAGCCACGAGTTGAGCTAACGAGCCGGCCTGGGAGCTGCTTCAGCCAGTGAGGCCGGGTGAGTGCTACCGCCGCTAGCCGTTGGATCGAGTGAGAGGACCTGGGGGTTGTCACAGCGAAGACCCGCTCTACCACCGTTTGGACCGCGAGCCGCTGAAAACCGAGGGAGCCGAACTGCAGCTTTCGGATCAGGGTGCTGTTACAATCGGGACCCGGTCTGCCGCCGTTTGGACCTGTGGGCCTCTGGAACCGAGGGAGCCGAGCTGCAGCTGTTGGACCTGGGGGCTGTTGCAGCAGATAACTGGTCTGCCGCCGATTGGACCTGCGAGCAGCTGAGGCCGAGGGAGCTGAGCTACAGCTGTCAGATCTGGGAGCTGTTGAAACCGGGACCTGGTCTGTCACCGTTGGGGCTGCGAACTTCTGGACCGAGTGAATCGTGGGACCGCGTGGGACCTGGAGGTTGTTGCCGCTAGGCCTCGGCTAACAACATAAGCCTGTGAACCTCGTGGCTAACAACATAAGCTAACAACACTAGCCTGTGAACCTCGTGGCTGGATCCTGTGCTTCTGAGAGTTGAGACCAATAATCCAGAAGTATTGTGAGTAATGCTGAGCAAACACAGAGATAAGAGACAAATGTCGGAAAATATTTCAGAAGATATGGAGGAAGTTAAACAATCTTTGAACTTTTTGAGTGATGAACTGACTAAATTGAGTGCTGAAGTGACTAAATTGAGTGCTGAACGGACTAAATTGTGTGCTGATGTGACTAAAGTATGTAAAGTAAACCGTTAAAGTTGCCAAATGTAAATTCTTTTCTGATTTAATTGTCTCCAACTCCCACAACCCCCGAGTTCTCTTCTCCACCCTGAACTCAGTTCTACACCTCAGTGAGCCTTCACCTCTGGAAGCCTCAACTGAGCTGTGTGAAAACTTCCTCCATTTCTTTTTAGAAAAAGTGGCAAACACCCGGGCACTCATTTCTCCACCAGCTCATGATCTGTCCATCCCTTCTCAGTGTGTGGCTGTGTTTGACCACTTTGAGCCCATCTCTCTGTCCTCTCTGGAGCAGGTAATGTGCAGCATGAAGCCATCTGGTTCCCCCTTTGATGTGGTCCCCCCTCGACTGCTAAAGGAAGTTTTTCCTACCCTGGGTCCTTTTATCCTCGCTATTCTGAATAGCAGTTTATCCTCAGGTGTGGTGCCAAAGACTTTTAAACATGCTGCTGTCCAGCCCCTCCTGAAAAAACCTAACCTTGACCCCTCAGTCATGTCCAACTTCCGGCCTGTCTCCAGACTCCCATTCACCTCTAAACTACTGGAAAAAATTGTGGAGTCTCAGTTGAAACAGTTTTTGGGGGATCACGCTATCCTTGAGTTATTCCAATCTGGCTTCAAATCTCTCCATAGCACTGAAACTGCTCTACTGAAGGTTTTTAATGACATTTTCATATCCACAGACGCAGGTGATTCTGTGCTGCTTGTCCTATTGGACCTTACATCTGCTTTTGACACCATCGACCACAATATCCTCATTTCTAGACTGGAGCAGTGGGTGGGCATCACAGGGTCAGCCCTTAAATGGTTTGGGTCCTACCTCTCTGACAGAACCTTCTGTGTCAATATCAAAGATTTTAGTTCGGCATCGACCGCACTCCAGTGGGGGGTACCGCAGGGGTCCATCCTCGGTCCCCTTCTCTTTTCTTTATACCTGCTGCCACTAGGTGCTATCTTCCGCAAACACGACATACCCTTTCATTTCTATGCCGATGATTGCCAAATTTACTTCCCCCTGAGGCACAGAGGCACACACTCTATTCAGCCTCTTCTTGACTGCCTGGCTGACATCCGGGACTGGATGGCTTTAAACTTCTTAAGCTTCAATGAGAAGAAGTCTGAAGTCATGCTGTTCCATCCCAGTGGCTCACTCATGAACCATGACATTGACCTTTTCTCTCTAGCCCCGCTAGAGAAACAAAAGGTCACTAATCTGGGGGTGATAATGGACCCGTCCTTAAAACTCAACAGTCACGTAAACATGATGGTCAAATCCTGTTTTTTTCAGCTGAGACGGCTGTCTAAGCTGAAGCCTATACTCTCCAAAAAGAACCTCGAGACAGTGATCCAC
>NW_023626019.1:0-3086 GCF_014905685.2 Nematolebias whitei
ACAAAGTATGTGAAATTAATTAAATTGTAAAACACAGAAGAAACTATGCTGTAAACTGCAAAATAGACTCTGTTTACACCACAGTTAAAATATGCATTCAGTTTATATTTCTTTAGCAGACCTTTTTTAATCATCAACACAGGGCTTTAACTTGACGCATTAATCTTCCCCGGGATTTTATTTTTATATTTTAGGGGTCTCCAAACTTCTATACTCAATAAATCATTACTTACCTTCTTTGAACATTTATCGTGTGTCTCTGCAGTTATATGACTGTAAGCCCGACCTGGAGAACGAGCCATTCTGTGCTGTCAAAGACAAATGATGTTATTCTTGGATGGAAACTGCTGCCTTGAACACATTGTGTAATCTTTATGCCACCATCTGTTCTCAGAAGTGGTGCTTTAAGAATACTATTGTGTCTCAGCAAGAACTCATTCAAGAACTTGTTTTTAATGTAGAGCTCAACCATAACAATTACCATAAATGCTGCATTTGATGTTCATGCAGAGTTTTTGTTCGTGTTTTGCAGGGCTCCTATGGCGTGGTCAAGCTGGCGTACAATGAAGATGATGACAAACACTATGTAAGTCTGTGCTGCTGCCCAGCGTCTCAGCAACTTTTTGTTAAAATTCCTCGTGGTCAGAGGGGGCTTTGAAGGTTTTATTGAACCTCTCACCCTCTACTGTCTAGACAGGAGACCAGTACTATTGATTTTCCTTTTTTACTCTCGTCTCCTGCCTAACAGTGGCTTTCTTCCCCTTGGAGTCAGTTACTTGGAAAGAAACTGAAAAATACGCTTGTATTTTTCACGTCATTTAAAGTGCATCCTTTATCTTCCCTCAAAGCATGGCACATATTGCTTTGTGTATTTAGCTGCTTTGAGGTCATGTTAAAATGGAGCATCTGGATATGATCCAAAGTCTTTATGCGTTTACCACCAAGGTGATTTGGTTCCCTAAAAGCTCTGCAACTTTCAGATGTAAGCAGTTTGATGCCTTAACATGACTAAGCTTCCCATAGCTTTAATAACAATAAAAACTGTTTGCATGAGTCACACAAACTTAAGCTGCCAACTCTGATGTACTTTTGAACGAGTGCCAGACGGAGCTTAGAGATAAACACCATTCAATATGAAAATGAAAGCTTATAAAAGCACTGGGGCTGAACTGCAAACAACGGGGTGGTTACACGAGGACACAATAAGAGAGATCTCACAGAAACATTCACTCTTAATTAGAATGATGATGTGGTTTAAAATATGTGTTTAAGGTATATTGTGTATTTCATTAGGTAATTTAGGAATTTTACACATCTGGGTATAATATGGGTACAATTGACACTAAGGGGAAGCACTGATTGAATATAGTGAATTCAGTTTATTGTCACCTAAACCTTTTTGTATTTACAATCACTGATTGTTCATAGTCAGTTTGTTCTCAGTACCTCAGAGGCAGTGTCAAGACCAAGACCAGAGTGTACCGAGACAAGACCAAGACTTTTGGGGTCCGAGACCAAGTCGAGACCAAGATTAGACAAAGACTTTTGGGGTCTGTGACCAAGTCAAAACCAAGACCTCAAGTCTTGGAGCTCAATCTTTTCACAGATTATCTGTCTTATACTGTCATGATAGTGACAGTTTTAAAATATATGTAAAAACATATGTAACTTAAAATTATTATTTTTATAAAAGTTAAATACTTCAACCTTTATTTAGACCCATAAATCACATTGAGCCTCGAAGACTCATTTACAAGTGAGACCTGCTTAGACAGACAAAAAGTCGTGAAACTGGAACACAGGAATTGGAGGCAAAACAATTCCTATTAAACTTTTTGTTCTTGACTGAGAAGAAAAACTCTAATATTAAAAAAACACCTCGCACATACAAGCACATAGTGACGTAGACATTCTGCAGGGGGGGAGAGACGACGAGAGCGGTGAGCAATGTCCAAGGATGTACTCGAGGACACTGTAAGAGTTCTGATAAGGATATAATAATCAACCAGTTCCCTCCGGTGAGATCCGTAAACATTCTCAAGGGGTGTCGGGGAATGGCCAAGGACAACGTCTATGGTAATCCAAGAGTCCTGAAATGATGACGCAATGTTTATTCAGCTGGTTTCATCTGGTTATCAGTTGGAAATTCCTCAGGGAGGGGGTGGTGAGCATCAGATTACATGTTCTCCAGGCAAATTCAGATAAGATGACCTTCAAAGCCAGCCGGGGGAGCCAAATTCAGATAAACACACTGTTGTTTTGGGGACAGGCAGAACTTAATGACGTCTTCCTTGAGTTTGTGTTCGTCCACTTGTGATCCGAAATGTCCAAATTACGTGGCCACACCAAAAGAACATGCCTGAGTATAATCCCCGAGATATTCTGCCAAAAGCATTTGAGTCTGGGTACTCGAGGCACGAACCAAGCCATCATAAAGGCAAGAAGCGTGATTGGGTCCGAATTTGCTGTAGATGACTTCTTTGTTTGTAGATAAACCAGCGACCAGCCGAATCCAAAAAGCAGGAACCAGTTATCATAATACAATTATAAATGCATCCTTAAAATCCACAAATGGCAGCAGAGATAGACACATCATCAAGTCTTCCAAGTCGATGAGATATCAAGCTGCGTGCATGCTAACAGGGCAAATCAGCTCGCCTAAAGCCCGTCTTCTCTTCAAAGAAATGTTGTAAATTGAATTGAGGGACCAACTGATCAAGTCAAGTCCATAATTATGGTTCGGAAGAAATGCAAGAGAGGCTCAGAAGCAGTTTCACAAACAGAGCAACAAAGCAGAACAAAGAGGGAGGGGAAAAAGTGTCCGACCTCGGCAAGAGCAATACCGGACCGGCTTACCTGTGGTTGCAACATTACGTTCTGTTGTCTGTATTGTTCTGTTGGTACAGAACTACGTGCGAGTAAAAGGGGGTGGGCGTGACAGCGGTAACAAAAACGTATTTAGCAATGAGTCACGTTATCTCTGGATTTGAACCAGTGCGTTTCACAGCCAATTAAAAACAAAGATGTTAACAAATAAACTGGACAATATTCTGGCAGTTTAGTGATATTTCTACAGTTGTGGTCTT
>NW_023626020.1:0-3086 GCF_014905685.2 Nematolebias whitei
GGTGGGCTTATGAAGGGGATTTTACATAAGGCCTTAAACTATATGCACCTGGTGTGTAAGCTATTATGGTTGGGAACAGCTACAACTACCAGTTAAGGGGTGGAACATGCTGAAAAGGGGTACCTACAGGGGTTTATACCTATAGAGAAGGGTTCCAAACTATTTTTCCATTTCTAACTTGGTTTAAGTTAGCTTTACATGGCAAAATATAGTTTGGTTCAATTGTCTGTTGTCTTTTAGACGAACGACTTGAGATTGGGTGTTTGGTTTCCCATAAATGTTTTTGAAGTC
This sequence comes from Nematolebias whitei, assembly GCF_014905685.2. NCBI lineage: Eukaryota > Metazoa > Chordata > Actinopteri > Cyprinodontiformes > Rivulidae > Nematolebias > Nematolebias whitei. The sequence continues at coordinate 292 of NW_023626020.1, forward strand.
TATGGCGAGACTCATCAAAAAGAATTAGCTATCCCCCCGAATAGAATTGTTCGAGTAGGTTCGGCTTAAGCGTTGTGAGATCAATGTAGATTATGGTACTTAAGGTAGCAATAATATACATTGACTCCGCAAAGATTGCAATTTAGCGAATGAACTGCATGTTGGCATGGTTAAAGGCCTCTTAGTCTCTAACTTAACTACACACCAGATTCATTCTTACCTCAGAAACAACCAAAACCAATTCAACAACGTTTCAACACCGACAAGAGTAGTGACTAAGCAACTGAAACATCGTTTCACTGTTTCACCTCACCCTGGTTGTCAGTTTCAGTCACGCTGTCCCGTGTGAGTATCGAGGTGCGCTGCATGGCGATCCACGTCGACTCGGAGTGACGTTTGGCCCCGGAACAGGGATGCGAGTATCCCACACAATACGAGGGTTATCGTCATTAGCAGGGCTATGATTAACGTGTCCGCGCTTGACCACGCATAGGTAATTGGTTGGATCGGGTTCTTAATTGTGGACCTGAGGGACTTGAGAACTCGGTTTATTGGTTCCACGTCGACGACTTGGGTGCCTTCAAAACGGATCCTTCCCAGAGTTTCTGGATCTATGTCTATAGACATGTTCACCAGGTACTCTGAGTCATCCAGAGTCGCGTCCCATTGTTCCGGATCGAGGTGATAGAGCGTCAAATCACCAATGTGTATGGTTGTCCCCTGGGGAACACTGATCCACATTGTTTTGTCCGGTAACGTCAAAGGTCTATTTGCCCCGGGTTGATCGTAGGCTATGATCGCCTTTCTTTGAGGAGCGTTCACTAGCCAACGTGAGCCAATTATTTCCGCTTTTGCAGCTTTAGCCAGGTGTCAAGGCGTTACGGTCGTTGAGCACTTAGAATTTTTCGGAATAGGTGGCAACCCGCATAAGCCCGCGGTTTGATTCCACACAAACGGCTTACTCACGCACAGATAATGTATCTCCCGAGTGAGAACACACATCTGAAGGTTTGGAGCTAGATAAACTGAGGGGTTATCGTCGTGGTACGCAACCATCCTTGGTGTGTCAATTTGAACATGGTTTTCACCGTGCCAATTGCCAACATTAACAACGTCCCTGAGTCTGTATATGCCATTTGAGGGAATTATCGGTAGGTTGATAATGAACGCCATTTCAAACGTTTTGTGATTGACGTAGATTGGGATTGCGCTACCGAGAGTGTAAGCCAGGTGAGCCTGTATTTGCGTGACTCTTTCGCACGTAGCGGAGCTGAAGATGTCGTTCACCATCTGTAGCGAGACTAGATACGGTGGGATCCTACCGGTGGCTAGTGTATCTACCGACGAACTGATATCTCTAAGCATGTCAGCAAAAATCCTATCCATTAGGTGTGCGACAGCGTAATCCACTTCAACCTTAAGGGCTAACTCATTTACCGCATGTACGAGGGCTTTGATTTCTTGGGTGTGAGTATTCAGCACTAGAACAGTATCCTTTACGGTTTTAGTCACCTGTGTCAATTGTGTTAGTTGAAGGTCCATTAGCGCTCGGATCTTTGGGACCTCGCTCTCTACTTCATACACGTGTTGTTTTAGGGACGTTATACTGACAGTGTTGTATGCGGACAAACCCAGGCTAAACAGCGATCCGAGTGAGGAAGCAGCGAGTAAAAGCCCGCCGATGTCGCGCTTTTGCCTTCTATGTGTTCCACCCAACTCTTGTTGGGTGTAGGTGAACTTATGTAGTTGCTTCAGGACGTGTTGGATCTCTGCTTTAGCACCCTCTAGGGATACTGTGTACCATGGTTTGTTTAACCACTCATTTTTAATGTTAATGTGTTGTTGGACCACGGTTTGGGGGTCGAAGCGGACAAAGACCTTTCGAGTGTATAGGCGGCAATCTGTGATGAGCAGTCCCGGCTGGTCCCGCAGAGCGATGCCCGAGGTGGGCCCAAGGGTTACGATCTCGGCTTGCCCTTCTTGGGTGGCACCCAAGAGGGTGAAGATTACCAGGAGTGGTACCATCATTGTCCTATGGAAACACAAAGAGATAGGTCTTAGCTTCTTAATTGTCGGGGGTAGGACCCGCAAGTTTAAACTATGGTTAAGTTTATTATCCATTAGTTATCTTCTGCTTGGATGACCCTTATTCCCACGAGGTCAGATTTTGTGAGATCTTTGTCTCCTAAGGAGTTATTGCACGCCTTGTGTGGTTTAACCTGGTTACGATGTACCCATTTAACAGTTGGCTCTTTTTGGCCTTTACTGATTTTTATCTGATAGACAACTGGAGACAGTTTGTCGGTTATCAGATGGGGTCCAGTCCATCTAGGCATCAGTTTATGGGCGAGAGTTCTGGTCCCGGACTCTCTTCTCCCAGTTTTGGGGGCAAACGTGTAGTACCAGACCCTGTTTCCCACTTGGAGTTCCTCGTGAGAGGCCTTTTGGTCGTAGTACGCTTTGCGTCCGTCAACTGATTTTTCCAGGTTTTTCTGTGCGAAAGCAAAAGTGTTTTTAAGGTGTTTTTCCAAGTCTTTCATGTATTGTTGTGTAGTGTAGGCTGTTGCCATGGCAGCATCGCCTGGTTGGTACAACAGGTGTAGAGGGAGAGTCATTTGTCGACCCGTCATCATCTCGAAAGGAGAGATGCCAGTCGACGTGTGTGGAGTGGCCCTTATGGCCATGAGGACCAGAGGGAGTTTCACGTCCCAGTCCTTGTGGTTTGCGGCTACGTATTTTTTCAAAATACTCACCACAGTCCTGTTTGCTCTCTCAACCTGGCCTGAAGCCTGTGG
>NW_023626021.1:0-3085 GCF_014905685.2 Nematolebias whitei
TATGTCAGTGTGGAGATTTTTGCTGAAAACAAATTTAAAATTTTCTTCTTCCTCCATTCCGGTTTCATTTCTGTAACCAAAATAAGCTTGGAAGATTCTTTTGTAATAGACCTTTGGATGTTCATTCTTTCCTTGCTTGACCTTGTCAGCGGCTGGGAAACCAGCAGGTCCTGTGCAGGGGTCGTACTCTTTGATCAGAGCTTCACACAGAAGTTTGTAATCCTTTCTCGTTGCATCAGGTAGACGCTCGATGAAGGTGAACACCTCTCTGTCCGAAGTGAGCCGTATCAGACTGATCTTATCCTCTACCATAGCATTAGGATAAGATCTCAATCTGAACTCCAGTTCTCTGAGGTACGCTTTTGTTCCAGATGAGCCTTTTTGTCCAGGTACAAAACGTTGTACATATTTTGAGATTTTTTGCAAATCATCCATTAAAGGAGACAGTTTCCATGCACTCTGTTGCATGTTTTGTGGAGGAGACCTGTTCAGGTCTGTTCCTGCCACGTTAGGTGAGGGTGGATCACGAGCAGGAGGTGCAACAACGTCTTTCTGAGGTGTATGTGGGTGGCCTGGACTCTGTCCACGGTCTTCAACTCGCCCCACGTCAGAAATCTTGTTTGTTGCCGCTCGTAGTTTTTCTTCACATGTTTTTAAGCGTTCCTGTGATGTATGATAATCACTTTCTAAACGCATCTTTAGCTGTTGCAATATGTGTTTATCCATTCTGAGTTCTTCCAGCTTTTTGTTAAGCACATCTATTTTGCTATTCAGCGAATCAGTTTCTGCATTTGCATTTTGCTGTAATTGAAACATCTGTTCAGAATGTTTTTTTGTGAGGATTTCGTGTTCACTTTTAAATTGAAGGAAGTGTTCTTCAATTCTCTGAACCACCTCTTTTTCACTGTTTAACCTTATTGCAAGGTAATCAGCTTTCTCAACAACCGTATAGAATGATTCTTTCAGCAAAATTGCAATTTTAGCCAGCTTTTCATAGTTTGGCATTGTAATTTCTGTAGAGGTCACACTTTCTGCAACCTCCTTCAGATTGTCCACTAACTCTTTTGGGTTCATGCGCTCTGCCTGTTTATCATATGGATGTAAGGAATCTGTCAGAAGCTTCAACGCGTTCTTTAAACAGTCCCTTATCCCATAAGCATCAAAATCTTTTCCTAACACACCTGTCATATTTTTCACTGTGTAGCACCTTATCTGTTAAAAACAGTTGCAAGCTTTAGATATTTTACAGGTAAATATTTGTATTCGAGTCAATGAGTTTTCACACTATTTTAGCTTTTTGGGTTTACACAGAAGTACTGTTATAAGTCAACTTATTCAAATGTGGGTACCTTTCTCAGGTTTTACCCCAATTCATGAATATTTAAGTAAATGCTCTTCTGGCAGTGTTACTTTTTGTGCTTATTTTTCAACAGATACTAAGTTACCAAGCTGTTTTTTAGTGTATTTCACTCTAAAGCACTGAATTTTTAATAAACCGGCAATTTTTTCTTTAGTCTCACAGCAACATTGGTTTAAAACGTTTTTTAAACCGTTCTGTTCCAGAAATTTGCTATTTTAACAGTTACTCATAGAACTAAGTGGTGAAAAGAAAAAGAACAGTTGATGTATCAGGATTAATCAGTCCTTCCTTCAGAAAAACTGTATTTACTCCTGTCCTCCTGTAAAGCTTCTATTTAAAATTAAATAGGAAGATGTATTTGTTTAGGTGGCAACTTAAACAGAAAAATCTCTTTTTCTTGATAAGTTTACTCTTATTTAGTGATTTTGTAATTAAACGTGTTTATTCAGCTTTGAGGAAGTTTTTTAACTCAAAAATGCCTTACAGGAATAAAAAGAACGTTTAATTTCACTCTTTACCTAAAACTGAAGTGAAACTGCGATCTAAGTTTCTCCAGGAGGGGGTAGTGTTTAGCTTTTTACCAGCAGGAGTCTATGACGACTTCCTGTGACGTTCGGTTGACATCCTGTTGTTAGCCGCTTAGCTTAAAGTTAGCTTCGGCTAAACTCGGTTAAAATCAACATTTCTGAACGAATTTAAGCGTAAACGTGGCGTAATTTCAACAAGCACGACTGTTATGCATGAACACGAGTTTTTGGGACAATATTGCAGCTTTATTTAGTGATTTTAAGCATAGTGAAGGCTCCGGTTGTTAGCTGTTAGCTTAAAATTAGCATCGCTAGCGTTGTTTAAAAACATCATTTAATGACGAATTTTAAACTCTAACGTGGCAAAATTTCAGCGAGTATGCTTCGAAGCACTTAACCAGTGTGTCAAAATCACTTTAAAGCGCTTTTTTAGCTTTAAAAAGCAGATTTTATTTCCCTATGAAAACGAATTTTCATATCCGGGTCACTGACTGACACGTCAATCAGCCAATGAGAGAGCGGCACAGGGTGACTGACATCCTGTTCCAGCCAATGAAAGCGTTCCACGGCAGCTATATTCAACAAATCAGGAAACGTACGCAGCACTTAGCATGATAGATTAGCGTCAACTTTTTCGTCTTGTAAACTGTCAAAATGCACTTTTTCTGTTAAAAATTGTAACGAATAAACTCTTAACTGTGTTCTGAGACGGCGCTCAGCTTTTAAAACGTCTCTCCATCCATTTAAAACAACTCGTTCGAACTTATCAGAACCGAGCGACAAACCGGGTCTGAGCAGAACCCCCTGTCTGTTTAAACAGAATACGTTTCCACAGATCAAAGTCAGCTTAGCAACACTTAACAGCGTACAATTTCAGCTTTCATAAAGACTTATGACACTATTTCAGCTTTCTGTGAGCTTCCTGATCATCACAGACCAACACGCTTAAAACATGCAGCGTAACACAGCGTAAAGTTGCAGAGTCGAGCTCCAAGCGCGCAGCTCCGGCTGCGTTTCAATCACAGCTGATAAACTGTTATTTTATCAACATGCCAACATTTAAAAATCAATCTTACACGTTTTTACAGTCATTTATGAGCACGTTACGAGCCACCAACTGTAGTAGTAACGTACGTACGTACGCCACCAACTGTAGTAGTACATATACGAGATATATATGCATACAATTTTCACGAGT
>NW_023626022.1:0-1238 GCF_014905685.2 Nematolebias whitei
ATATATATAAGGCACCATTTCAGGTCTCTCTTGTAAATAAGTCCCCGAGGCTCAATGTAATTAACCTGCATAAATAAAGATTTAATAAATGAAAAATTTGAGGGCTTAAAAAAAACATAAAAGTAATTTACAGATTTGAAATGCCTTTTGAAAAACTCACACAGAAGCACCATTTGTTTTGTCTCATAATTTAGTTTACTTCATGTCAATATTCTTGTACTGTCAGCAACACTTTTTATTTTGGATGGTAGTGGGCAAGCTGCACATTTTTAGTCCCTAATGTTTATTGCTTCTGTCTGATGAAAGGATGGAGAAATGGGAAGAGTGACTCTAGTGAAGCCTTCTTTTCAGATTGAAAATGAAGCAACATTTTTCTCAAATTTATAACAGAACAGTAGTTGTAAATGTGGTGGAATATTTAATATGGGTGGCAAATAAAGGAGCACCTTAATGCATACTTTGAATTTGAACAGAGGTCTTTTACCGTCTAATGTAATCTATTCTAATCGTTGAGTTAATTCCTTACTTGTAAAATGTCCAACCAAACGTGCCTAACAGTGTGCGGCATGGTGGCTGACTGTTGTGGCTTTCTCTCTGCTGGACAGGTCAGATTTGTTACATAACTGCTCGGCAGACTGGCCAAGCAGAAAATGCATTAAAGCCATGATTGAGGGTTGTGCAACAGTATTAGTGAGATGGGACTGGCTACCATCGGAGACCAGGGAACCTGGGGAAACTTCCAATCCTGTGGGAGATTTGAGATAGCAAATCTGTGATATGCCAATAAATAGAGATGAAATGGATTAGGTTTATCACAACATGGTGTTTTACAGTTGAACCAGACTTTTTTTTTCAGATGGCCATTTGCCCCTCTAGAGATCAGTAATTGAACTGTTTCCTCTACATTTTGTGTAGGTGGTAATGATACAGGAGTTCTTGATTTATGACTTACCTACTGATGCAGGTCATGTTTGATCCCTTACTGATTCTTTGCCTCGTCATTAGTTGAAATGTCAAGTGCTATAACACCGACCTTTTCATGTACTCATTTTTTCCCAAGACACCTGCGTTCTTTTGTAGTGCTGATTTAACATTTAGGTATCTCAATTTCTCAGGCCACACAAAATAACTGATGCATTTCAGAAAATGTAACTGTCTTTATATCAATAATATATATATATATATATATATATATATAAATAAATCTATACCTCTATATAAATAGATATGTCAAGTGC
>NW_023626022.1:1338-3085 GCF_014905685.2 Nematolebias whitei
ATGAAATGGCAATGGCTGACAGATAGTGTTATGAGAAGAAGAGGAATATTATTCCAGACACCAAGTAACATAATCCATTGTTGTAATGATGTCCATTATTTATTTATTTGTGCCTTAATTTGTCTCCCAAGACACAGATTAGTTTGCCACCTGCTCAGTTTGAGTTCTTATAAGGAACAATACTGAAACAAAATGAGCCTTTTATGTAACTGACACTTCTCTTTTCTTTTTGTTGACACTCAAGAAGTGTGGGGTGCAATTGCACTAGGGGATGGATAAGCACAGGTACTGCTTTGTGTATAAATTAGAGTCATTCTTTAAGTCAAATAGAAAATAGCCCAACCACAATGCTACTAGACTGGAGGATGTGTTGAACTTAAAGTTGTCTTTATTGTCATCTTTATACTTGCTAGTTTTCTATGGAGTGTTTTAAGCTGAAAAACACAAATGCAGCCTTTTTGTACATACAAGGCTCTTATAAGGTTTGAAAGGAGTTGTCGGCTTCAGGCAAATTTAGTGCTTGTGTAAAGTCTGTCCATTTTTCTCCTTTGCCTGTTCTGCATGAGCTGATGTCTTAAGGCCTGGGAAAAATGCTGTTATTTGATAAGTAGGGCACACGTGGGTCATGTCTTGCCAGCTAAAATGCTCTGTGTGACTGACGACACAAGATGAAAGAGTCACCATGTTTTTCCAATATTTTTGGATTGAATATATCAAGAATATGCGTATTACTGTGTTTGTGTTTCAGCTGTGATTTACTATCAGATCCATTGCGATGGTTTCCAAAGGAACTGGGCACTACAAAATGTTTTCCTGGCTGCTATCTATGTATCAGTATTGTTTGGTCTTCCATTTTAACTACTTTATTCACTTATTACAGTGCAATGGAAATCACTACACAATTTATTTTTGACCTCAGTATGGCATATTCTGTTATAGTGGAAGATTTCATTAAAGGAACAAAGTGTTGTCAGAATAAATAGCAAATTTGGGGCATGGTTCCTAACCTCAGGGGAATAAATAGACTTAAAATATACCGAATCCTGTTTTGCTGTCACGTCTGGTCACACTGCACTTGTTCTCAAATCTGCACACACATATGCACACACACATACACATGCACATGCAAATACATCATTAGTGGATAAAGTAAAAAGATAATAACATCTTATTTTAGGGTCAACTCAACACAAAATGTAGTAAATTTGCAATTTAAGTTTTTCTAAGAAATTACTCTCATTACAATACAGGTTTCTAGATATCGACTTACCCAAACGTTTATTGTCCCCTTCAAAGTGTGGTCTTGCAATATATTAATGACATTTAAGTAATATTTAAGTAATATTGTTTATTGCAAGTAATTCTGCAACAATATTGCCCATACAAACCTTGATGAAAGGTTATGCCAGGCACAAATAAAATCAGTAATGTTAGATTTCTGTTGACATCAGATAGAAATGAAGTTGATTGTTGAAGACAAAATGAAATTAAAGTTTAACAAAAAGATATGTTATAAAAATTAAAAAAAAAAGAGTGATTGTCTGATGGATATAACTTTATGTATCAAACAACATTGAAATAAAAATGTGAATGGGATATGAGAGGATCAACAAAAAAGGTTGAATCATGTCATCTGGACTTAGTTTTTTTTGTTAAAAAGAAACGTTTCGCCCCTCATCCAAGAGGCTTCGTCGGTCTGAGGCCTAGCCATCTGGTATTACCCAGAAGCCACCCTGACTCTTGTGTT
>NW_023626023.1:0-3085 GCF_014905685.2 Nematolebias whitei
GTCGTGGGTCACCGATCTGGTAGCCTGGCTGTGCTGGTGTGGGGGGGAGCTGTTGGGTCAGTGGGGGAGCTGACTCCCTGTAGGAGCATTTGCTCTCACAGTTTTTTCTCCCCATCCCTTACCATACACCTCCACCCTCTTCATTTCAATTCCACACATTTAGGGTTGTTTGGGCTCGGGTGTGCTACAACAATTTTACATCTCTGTTGACCATAGCCACCTGGGACTCAATTTTATTGTACACCTTAGACATTCATTCATAACATCCTCATGACATTCACATATAGGAACTTGAGGTGGGCACATGGCTATTGGTGGTGGGATGACCTTACTCTCACCCCCTGTGCCTGTGCTCACTTACAACGGTTGCATTTAGACACTAGGGTTTGGATAGAGTTGGGGTGGAGGGGAAATTGGCATCCTGCCAGCCTTTGCTCCTTCTTCTTTCCTTTTTAATGGCACTATACAACAACACACATCAACAGCACATCTAGGGGCGAGGGTGTATGTGTCGGGGTCTTATTTTTTTTATTTTATTTTTAATCCCCCCCCCCCCCACCCCAGTTCCCTGACTGCCATTCCGGGGTGGGGTCCGAGAGAAGGGCAGGCCGTCGGGTGTTGACCAGGACTATGTGGGGGTTCGGGGTCTGGGGGATTGCCGTGGGCGGTGCTGGCGCTGTGCTCTCCCTGGGGTTGTTTGGACCCCCTGAGCTTGGCTCTTGGGTGCCATGGTTGGCCCGCTGGCCGGGGTGGCTGCCGCGGCCTGGCGGGCGGTCGGCTGGGGGCGCGTGCTTGGTTGTTGGCGGTGTGTGGGGGTGGTCGGTGGCGTGTCCTCTTCATGGTGGGGGGGTGTCCTGTCGGCTGGGCATGGCCTGGGCCGGGTCTGGGATATTGGCTCTTCTCCGCTCGAGAATGAATGGGTTTACCTCCTGGGTTTGGGCATGGGCTGCCCCCTGTAGAGGGCGGGTACATGTCTTGGACCTGGGGGGTATAGAGTGCGTATCGGGAATAAGAATGAAATGTATCGTTATTGTATGTCTTTGAGTGAGTGAATGTGAGAATGAGGTTGGGATTGTGTGATTGTGTCTGTGTATGAATGGGTATTTGTTAGGCCGAGACTCGGACTGCCCCCTCTTTGATACAACTGGGGGTGCTTGGCATCACGCCCCTATCGTGCGGCCCCCTGGTGAAGTGTGCCCTTGCCTGCCGGCACGCTCGGGGCCCTTGGTGTCAGGGGCTGGGCGCTTGGGCGTGTGTTGGCTCGGCCTGGTGTCTGCCTGGTGGGGCTCAGGTCCTCTGGCCCTGTCAGGCCTTGGCCTAGGTGGTGTGAGTCCTCGGTGCCCGGGCCTCGGTGCCCGGGCCTGGACCTACATCGGTGCGGCGGGTTCCGACGGAGGCCTATGAGTTTGTCGCTGTTGGCCCCGGGGGGTCACTGTATGTGGTCGCTGGTGGGGATCTTCCGGCTCTCCCCTGTGGTCCGATCTGGGGGGTGGGTGAGTGGTTCGTCCTGTGTGGGTGGCCCTGGGGGCTCCGCGGTCGGGGTCCCTCCTGGGGTCTTGGGCTCTGGTCCCCCTTTTTCGTCTGCCTCTGGTCTTGGGGGTCGGGTCTCTGCTGCTTCACAGTTACTATTAAATGTTCTATTAGAGAAGCCTTATACACTTATGCATGCTCACAACCACGCACAAATAGATGCAGGGATGATTATGTAGGCTTATTATGTAGATATATAGATATGTATATGAATGTATATTCATGTGTATGTATGTATGTATGTATATAGGCGTAGGTATGGGTATATATATTTATGGAAACTTACTGCAAAGCCATGAATATTTTAATTTCTTTATACATATGTATTTTGTTGCTGTGTTTTGTCATGTTCTTTGCAGGTGAACAGACAGTGGCCGGGTGTTTTGCCATGTGCTCTCTTTGTGTATATTTCTTATATTTTGGAGTCTTACTTTGTCTTTTCCTTCTTTCTATCCTATTATAAAATAAAATAAAAAAATAAACAAATAAATAAAAAAAACCTACACTAGATAATCACTAGAATAAATATTTCATAATAATGGTGTGGAGAGGATGGCTGTAAGGGGTGAAGGGAGGCCATCTAAAAAAGAAAAAAAAAGAAAAAAAAAAGAAGTAATATTTTGAATTCAAATCTGGATTTGATAGGTTTTGGATTAATTTAAGACGTTTTAAAGAAGTATTTGGACACCCAGCTAATAAATCATTTCAATAGTCCAGTCTAGACGTGACAAATGCATGAAACAGTTTTTCTGCATCATTTTTAGATAAGATGTTTCTAATTTTAGTGATATTACACAGGTGGAAGAAGGCAGTTCTAGTAACGTTTTTAATGTGGGGGATAAAAGACATTTCCTGATCAAAAATAACACCAAGATTTTTAACATTAGAGCTGGAGGACAGATTAACGCCATCTAAGGGAGAAAGACTGAAAAATTAATTCCTAAGGTGCTCAGGTCCAAAAACCAAAACCTCAGTCTTGTCTGTGTTCAAAAGGAGAAAATTATGGGTCATCCAGGTTTTTATGTCTTTAAGTCATGCTTTTAGTCCAAGTAGCTGATTGGATTCATTGGGTTTAATGGACAAATATAATTGTGAGTCATCAGCATAACAATGAAAATTTATCCCATGCTGTTTAATAACTTTACCTAATGGAAGCATATATAAAGTCGAGTATTGGTCCAAGCACTGAGCCCTGAGGAACTGTTTAATGAAATTATCTTAAACAAAGTACAGGTTCGGGGAATGATCGGAGCAATGAATAAACACTCACAGGCTGTTTCTGCTAGAATAATAGTGTCATTTATTAGACCGCCACAGATACAGCAAAGCAAAGCACAAGTACATTCAGTACAAATCAAACATTGATGTAAAGCCCCTCACCGTGACACCGACTGAGGAGCCCTCAGTCCAAGTGGAAAGGTAACATCAATTGGCTGGACATCGGATCAAGATCACTAGCAGACTCCAATTCTTATTCTGAGTGTTACAGTTTTTATACTCCCCCCCCTCCCCCCCCCCGGCTGGAGCAAAACATGTTTACCAGCTACAAAGGCAG
>NW_023626024.1:0-3084 GCF_014905685.2 Nematolebias whitei
GAGGGCGATGAGTGGAAGACCGCTTTTCGCACTCCTCTGGGCCACTTCGAATATTTAGTTATGCCCTTTGGGTTAACCAATGCCCCCGCGATTTTTCAGGCGCTCGTTAATGACGTCCTGCGCGACTTTATTGGTAATTTTGTGTTCGTTTATTTAGATGACATTCTTATTTATTCTCGCGACCCCGCTCAACACACGGCCCACGTTCGTCTGGTTCTTCAGCGGCTGCTGGAGAACCAATTATTCGTTAAAGCTGAGAAGTGCGAGTTTAACACCTCCACTGTCTCTTTTCTCGGTTTTATTTTTGAGGGTGGTCGTTGCCGAACCGACCCTGAAAAGACCAGGGCGGTAGTCGATTGGCTGACTCCCGAGTCCAGGAAGCAGTTACAACGTTTCCTGGGGTTTGCAAATTTCTATAGGCGGTTCATAAAAGATTACAGTCGTGTCGCCGCCCCCCTGTCTCAGCTCACCTCGACTGCCCGAGCCTTTCACTGGACCCCGGAGGCTGAAGCCGCCTTCTCAAGGCTTAAGTCCCTCTTTTCCTCGGCGCCCATCCTTTGCCATCCTGACCCCGCGCACCAGTTTATTTTGGAGGTGGACGCCTCTGACACTGGGGTTGGGGCGGTCCTCTCCCAACGGTCTCCTCTGGACAACAAGGTCCATCCCTGCGCCTTTTTCTCTCGTCGTCTCTCCCAGGCTGAGCGAAATTATGATGTGGGCAACCGCGAGCTTTTGGCGGTCAAACTCGCCCTCGAGGAATGGCGGCACTGGCTGGAAGGCACTGAGACACCTTTTTTAATCTGGACCGACCATAAGAATCTGATCTACCTGCGGAACGCCAAGCGTCTGACCCCCCGTCAGGCCCGTTGGTCGCTTTTCTTTAATCGTTTTAATTTTGTTTTGACTTTCCGTCCGGGCTCCAAAAACATTAAGCCGGACGCCCTGTCCAGACAGTTTGCTCCACCTGACTCGTCCGAGCCTTCAGATTCAATTATCCCTTGGTCCTGCATTGTGGGCTCTCTTTCTTGGCCCATCACCACCACCGTCCAACAGGCCCTCCTCTCCGAACCGGACCCTGGTGGTGGTCCTCCCGGCACCCTCTTCGTCCCCTCCAGCGTGCGGTCCCAGGTTCTCCAATGGCTTCACACGAATAAACTTTCCTGCCACCCCGGAGTCAACCGCATGCTCTCCCTTACCAAGACCCACTTCTGGTGGCCCTCCATGACTTCTGACATTAAGGACTTTGTTTCTGCCTGCCCTGTCTGTGCCAGAAACAAGTCCGGTACTCAACCCCCGGCTGGCCCTCTGCTTCCCCTCCCGACCCCTAGTCGCCCTTGGTCCCACATCGCCCTCGACTTCGTTACCGGCCTTCCACCATCTGACGGCAACACCACCATCCTCACAGTTGTTGACCGCTTTTCTAAGGCCGCCCATTTTGTTCCCCTCCCTAAGCTCCCCTCTGCCCTTGAGACTGCCCAGTTACTCACCCTCCATGTGTTTAGGCTCCATGGGATCCCGTCGGACATTGTCTCTGACCGAGGCCCGCAGTTCATCTCCCAGGTCTGGCACTCCTTTTGCAAGTCGCTCGGGGCGTCCGTTAGCCTCACCTCTGGTTACCATCCCCAGGCTAAAGGACAAGCCGAGCGCTGCAATCAGGAGCTGGAGTCCACACTGCGTTGCCTGGTCGAGTCTAATCCTTCGTCCTGGAGCCAGCACTTGGTTTGGGTGGAGTACGCACATAACTCCCTCCGCTCCTCTGCCACCGGCATGTCCCCCTTTGAAGCCTCCTTAGGCTACCATCCTCCTTTGTTCCCTGACTCAGAGACAGACTGTTCGGTCCCATCCATCCAGCACCACTTCAGGCGTTGCCGTCGTATCTGGCGCCAGGCCAAAGCAGCCCTCCTTAGGACCGCAGCCCAGGCAAAACGGTTTGCTGACCGCCACCGTTCAGAGACGCCCGCCTACCAGGTCGGCCAGCAAGTTTGGTTGTCCACCAAGGACATTAAGCTGCGGGACACACCTCGCAAACTGGCCCCCCACTTCATTGGTCCCTTTCCCATCACCCGCATCATCAACCCCTCTGCGATCCGCCTCCAGCTCCCCAGGACCATGCGCATCCATCCCACGTTCCACGTTTCCCAAGTGAAACCTGTCTCCCTCAGTCCCCTGTGTCCTCCATCTGACCTCCCTCCGCCGCCTCGCCTGATCGACAACCACCCTGCGTTCTCCGTCCATTCCATCTTGGACGTGAGGCGCAGGGGCAGGGGTTTCCAGTACCTGGTCGATTGGGAGGGGTACGGTCCTGAGGAGAGGTCATGGATCCCCAGGTCCTTTATCCTTGACCCCAGTTTAATTTCCAGGTTTTACAGAGACCACCCCGAGAAGCGCCTCAGGTCGCCAGGTGGCGATTCTTGAGGGGGGGGTACTGTAAGGATCCCACTGCCTGCAGCCTGCCTTGCTGATGGCCGCTGATTACCAACACCTGGCGGCCATCAGCCTGATGAGCCTCTCCATCTACTTAAGGCTGCAGTCCGGTGTGATTCAACGCTGGAGCATATCACCTCTTATGGTATTGTACTGTTGTGAGGCAAATGTCTTGGTGAAAAGAATTTGTTCACCTTTTGCTCTTTTTTCCAGTTTCCTGGTTCCTCATGCTCTTTGGATTTCCCTCGTGACCTGATTTGGATCCTAGGCCTCTCAGGTATTCCTCGTGCCTCTTTGCCTCCAGTGCCAGCCTTCCTCGTTCCCCTTTTGGACTCTTTTGGATTTCCCTCTGCTGCTCGCTCGCCTTGGACTGAAGGACCAGCTCTCCTTTCGGGTTGGACTGTAAGGACAAACACACTCCTTAACAAACAACTTGAGCCTTCCCCGTTGGACAGCTAATAACCTGTCGTCCCTCTTTCCAGGAGCCTCAGACCAGCAGCCTGTGGATGTGATTTAAACTCACTGTAAATAATAAACACTGTTCTTTTGTATTCCCCTTGTGTCTGCCTCGTTCTGGGTCTCATATCATCTGGGTTCCCTGCGCACTCCTAACATTGGGTAGCAAACTGTGAAACTGCTATGAATGTCAGCTCTCGTTTT
>NW_023626025.1:0-1280 GCF_014905685.2 Nematolebias whitei
TGGCGTGGAAACCTTGGCTTATAACCTTGCATCCGTTCTCAGCTCCTCCGGATCCCCCACATGTCACTCTCTTTTATGACCGCAGTGGAGATGAGGTGTTCCAAGACCACTTTGCAGAACAACTGGCAGGGAAAATCTGGACGATTGAGAGTGGCAATATTATTGTTGGCAAGGAGGGTGTAGCGGCGCTTGTTAACTTGACTACAGAACAGATGGGGTGGTACATGATGAGCACGGAAGCAGCACCTCATATTTCACTAGCGTTAAATCCTAAATTTCAGGCTAAAGACTTGGGCCCGATGGTGAAAAGGGCCTCAGAGGCCACAGATTGGGTACAAACATCTTTAACATGCGTCTGGTATTCAGCCAGCTGTGAGTGCTATTCTGTTGACTCTGTGACACATGATGTAGCTTTGATGCAACATGATGTGCTCCCCAGAGAGCACGGTCGTGAACTGACGGACCACCCACAGGCAGGTCCTTTAATTGATAGTATGCCTGGGACGTTATGGTCGAAGGGGCCCACAGATGTGGGATTGGTGAACTGCCCTCCCATAGAGTTCCAGGTGCATCACACATACCCAATTTGGATCACGCAGTATCCACACAAACCAGCTGCAGAGGCAGGCATCGCTGAAACAATCCAGGGTTTAAAAGAAAGCGGCGTCCTTGAACCCTCCTACGCGGAGTGGAACACACCTATTCTACCTGTACAGAAAGCAGGTACAGACAAATACCATATGGCACACGATCTGAGAGCCATCAATAAATTATTGATCACTCAGACAGTACCGGTTCCAAATCCATATGTGGCATTGAATAATCTGACACCAAAACATGAATGGTTTAGCTGTCTAGACCTGGCAAACACGTTTTTCTGTCTTCCTTTGGCTGAAGACTGCAGGGACATCTAAAAAAGTTAAATCTGGTCCTCTGGACATTCAACAACAAAAAAAAAATTAAAATAAAATAAAAAATAAAAAAATAACAAAGCAAATCAACAAAAAAAATGTAGAAACGTTTCGTCTCTCATCCGAGAGACTTCCTCAGTCTGAGGAGCTGTATTCAGCTCAGTCTCTTAAATAGCACCGTCTCAGAGTGGATCAACCAGTTTTGCTGCTGACAACCAAAACCAGCTGATCACATGCTCAAGAAGGACCATCAGCCTAACAATGGATCATTAGCACACTGATGGCTGTTTACTGTTCACAGAGGGCTGAGTGATACTACCAATCACAGCATTGTAAGAGGGGGACAGTTGAACCCGGAGGTCTCCACCC
>NW_023626025.1:1380-3084 GCF_014905685.2 Nematolebias whitei
TTTCTTTTCACAAAGATGGCCTCCTTTACTCCTCTCTCAAACCATCGTTCCTCTCTGTCCAGGATGTGAACATCTTCATCCCTGAAAGAGTGACCGCTGGCCTGGAGATGAGTGTAGACCGCAGAGTCCTGGCCTGATGATGTTGATCTTCTGTGCTGGGCCATCCTTTTGGCCAGTGGCTGTTTTGTTTCCCCGATGTAAGACTGATCACAGCCCTCCTGACACTGAACAGCATACACAACATTGCTCTGTTTGTGCCGGGGGACTGGATCTTTGGGATGAACCAGTCTTTGCCGTAATGTATTTTGGGGTTTAAAAGCCACTGGGACGTTATGTTTAGAAAATAAACGTCTCAGTTTCTCTGATACTCCCTCAACATATGGAATGACCACTGGTCTGGGTCTGGGTTCCTCCTTTTCACCTGTTGGCTGACTGGAGTCCTGTTTGGGTTTCTTCTCTGCTTTCAGGAAGGCCCAGTTAGGATATCCACATTGCTCTAGAGCCTGTCTTGTGTGGGATTTCTCCTTCTGCCTGGCTCCTGAGCTAGTGGGGACGCTGTCTGCTCTGTGATACAGAGTCCTGATGACTCCTAACTTGTGCTCCAAAGGGTGATGGGAGTCAAACTGCAAATACTGGTCTGTGTGGGTGGTTTTGCGGTACACCTCAGTTTGCAAATGTGCTCTACCAGAGACTGAGACCTCACAGTCCAAGAAAGCCAACCTGCCATTTTTTACATCTTCACGTGTGAACTTGATGTATTTATCCACAGAGTTGATGTGGTCAGTAAAATGTTGGACTTCCTGAGATTTGATTTTAACCCAGGTGTCGTCAACATACCTGAACCAATGACTTGGTGGTGTCCCTGAAAAGGACGTCAAGGCTCTCTTTTCTACCTCCTCCATGTACAGGTTGGCAACAATAGGAGAAACTGGAGACCCCATAGCACACCCATGTTTCTGCCTATAATATTGCTCCCCATATGTGAAGTAGGTTGACTGCAGGCACAGTTTCAAGAGTTGACACAGTTGTTCTGTAGAAAGTGTGGTCCTGCTGCTCAGAGTGGTGTCTGATTTTAATTTTAAACTGACCACCTCTATTGTATCATCAACAGGAATGCATGTAAAGAGTGATGTGACATCAAAAGAGACCATTGTTTCATCAGTCTCCATGATGACATCCCTCACCTTGTCCACAAAGTCCATGGTGTTCTGTATGTGGTGTTCTGAGCTGCCAACTAAAGGGATGAGTACAGACGCCAGATATTTGGAAACATTGTAAGTGACAGAGTTAATCATGCTAACAATTGGTCTTAAAGGTACACCTTGTTTGTGGATTTTAGGTAAACCATACAGACTAGGTGTGGCCTCCCCTGGGGACAGTCTGTGGTACAGAATACGGTCAATAGCCTTGTCCTGCTCTAAATTTTTCAGGCAATCTATTAACTTCTTCTTGTAACCACTTCCTGGATCTCTTTTCAGAGGTTCATAAGTGGTTAAGTCACTAAGGAGTGTCATAACTTTCTCATGATAGTCTTTCTGGTTCAAAATCACTGTGCACCTTCCTTTGTCTGCTGGGAGAATGATAATGTTTTTGTCCTTGCTAAGAGTGGTGAGTGCATCCCTCTCCTCTCTACTGATGTTGGAAGGTGGTGGTTTGGCATTGCTGAGGCAGGATGAAACTTTGATTCTGAGCTGTTCTGCTTCA
>NW_023626026.1:0-3084 GCF_014905685.2 Nematolebias whitei
GACTGCAGCCTTAAGTAGGAGTCGATGCTCATCAGGGAGATGACCGCTAGGTGTAGGTCGTTAGCGGCCATCTTGGAAGCTGCAGCAGAGCTACTCTCACATTACCCCCCCTCAAGAATCGCCTCCAGGCGACCTGAGGCGCTTTTCGGGGTGAGCTCTGAAGAACGCGGTGATCAAACTTGGGTCCAAAATGAATGAGCGGGGAATCCAGGATCTTTCCTCGGGACCGTATCCCTCCCAGTCCACGAGATACTGGAAACCCCAACCTCGACGTCTGACGTCCAAAATGGTGCGAACCGTGAAGGCGGGATGGTTGTCGATCAGTCGGGTGGGTGGAGGGAGGTCGGTAGGTGGGCAAAGAGGACTCTCGGAGACCGGTTTTACCTGAGAGACGTGGAACGTAGGGTGGATCCTCATAGAGCTGGGGAGTTGAAGGCGGACCGCTGTGGGGTTGATGATTCTTGTGATGGTGAAAGGGCCAATGAATCGTGGGGCCATCTTTCTGGGAATGTTCTTCAGTTGAATGTCCCTTGTCGAGAGCCAAACCTTTTGGCCCACCTGATAAGACGGGGCAGAGGAACGGTGTCGGTCGGCGTACCTCTTGTTCTGCGCTGCGGTGCGTAGCAGTGCTGCCCTCGTTTGTAGCCAAACGCTTCGACATCGCCGGAAGTGGTGCTGGACAGACGGCACCGTGATGTCCGTCTCAAGGCTGGGAAATAAAGGGGGAAGATATCCCAGAGAGGCTTCAAACGGGGACATACCTGTGGCTGTGGATCTGTGTGCGTTGTGGGCATATTCCACCCACACCAGATGTTGAGACCAGACTGAGGGATTGCTCTCCACGACACAACGAAGGGTGTTCTCCAGTTCCTGGTTACACCTCTCAGCCTGGCCGTTAGACTGTGGGTGGTAACCTGAAGTCAGACTTGCGGACGCCCCTAGGGTCTTACAAAAAGAGCGCCAGACCTGAGAAATAAACTGTGGACCACGGTCAGAGACAATGTCGGAGGGGATACCGTGGATTCGAAAAACATGCTGGATCAAAATTTGTGCCGTCTCGAGAGCAGAAGGTAATTTGACCAAGGGGACGAAATGAGCTGATTTAGAAAATCGGTCAATGACTGTAAGAATGACTGTGTTACCGTCGGACGGGGGAAGTCCAGTGACAAAGTCCACTGATATGTGTGACCAAGGGCGACTAGGTGAGGGTAGTGGTTGTAAGAGTCCGGCCGGGGGTTGATTACCTGTCTTATTGCGTGCGCAGGTGGCACAGGCAGCAACAAAGTCTTTGACATCCTGGGTCAACGTTGGCCACCAAAAGTGGGACTTGGTTAGGGACAACATTCGGGTAACTCCTGGGTGACAAGACAGCTTGTTAGTGTGAACCCACTCCAGTACCTTAGCCCTCATGACAGAGGGGACAAAGAGGGTTCCGGGGGGTCCCAGGCCGGGATCAGGCTCCTCCTTGTGGGCATCGCGGACCTCTTGTTCGATGGGCCACGTGAGAGCTCCTACAATGCATGTAGGTGGAACGATATGTTCTTCATGTTCAGGTCCATCTGGGGGAGAGAATTGTCGAGACAGGGCGTCTGGCTTGACATTTTTTGAACCAGGCCTATAAGTCAAAATATAATGGAACCGACTAAAGAATAAAGACCACCGTGCTTGTCTGGGGTTTAGTCTTTTAGCGTCCCTGAGATAGGTTAAATTTTTGTGGTCGGTCCATATGAGGAAGGGTGTCTCCGTACCCTCCAACCAATGACGCCACTCCTCTAAGGCCAGCTTGACGGCCAGTAACTCGCGATTTCCTACATCGTAGTTACGCTCGGCTTGGGACAAATGCCGAGAAAAGAAAGCACAGGGGTGCACTTTATTGTCTCTGGGGGATCTCTGAGAAAGGACGGCACCTACCCCAGTATCGGAGGCGTCCACCTCCAGGATGAACTGGCGTTTGGGGTCAGGATGGCAGAGGATGGGTGAGGTTGAAAAAAGTTGTTTAAGTCTGTTGAAAGCTGTGTCTGATTCTGTAGTCCATTTAAATGTTCTATTAACAGAGGTAAGTTGGGAGAGTGGTGCGGCAATACGACTATAGTCTCTAATGAAGCGTCTGTAGAAGTTTGCGAAACCCAGAAAGCGTTGAAGCTGTTTACGGGTTTCAGGAACGGGCCATTCTACAACTGCTCTGATCTTCTCAGGGTCGGTACGATAATGTCCCTCCCCGAAGATAAACCCCAGGAAAGAAACAGATGAGGTATGGAACTCACATTTCTCGCCTTTGACGAATAATTGATTTTCATACAGCCGCTGAAGTACAGTTCTGACCTTCTTGATGTGCTCTTCCTTGTCATGCGAGTAGATAAGTATATCATCAAGATATACGAAAACGAACTCCCCTAGGAAGTCTCTGAGCACATCATTAACTAATGCCTGAAAAACTGCGGGAGCGTTAGTAAGACCAAAAGGCATTACAAGGTATTCGAAATGACCCAACGGGGTCCGGAAAGCCGTCTTCCATTCGTCGCCCTCCTTAATGCGAACCAAATGATAGGCGTTACGTAAGTCTAGTTTAGTGAAGATGGTGGCCGATTGAAGTTGTTCGTGTATGGAGTCGATGAGCGGAAGAGGATATTTGTTTTTTACGGTAATGTTATTAAGACCTCGGTAATCGATACAAGGGCGGAGGGTTTTATCTTTCTTAGCTACAAAGAAGAACCCGGCCCCCACTGGGGAGGTGGATGGGCGAATAATACCAGATTCAAGTGACTCCTCAATGTACTCCTTCATGGAGTCCCTCTCGGGTCCGGAGAGGTTGAACAAACGACTAGCTGGTAGGGGAGCACCAGGAAAAAGATCAATAGCGCAGCCGTAAGGTCGATGTGGCGGCAAGGACAAGGCTCTCTGTTTACTAAAAACAGGAGAGAGATCGTGATACTCGTGTGGAATGGAGGTTAAATCAATCTGTTCAATAGTGGTATCGTGTTGAGTTGCGTTAGAGATTCCGGAGCGGAGACAGTGTTTCAGGCATCTTCCACTCCACTTCTCTATTCTACCAAGTTCCCAGTTAATGTGTGGGTTGTGAAGCTT
>NW_023626027.1:0-3084 GCF_014905685.2 Nematolebias whitei
TAGACTATATGCCACGGACTTCCGTTCTAGCACTTCCGCATTTTTCAGAAGGGCTGCGCACTTCCTGTTTGCTGTCAACACAGTGTTAGTGATGGCGTTTTTCACTCGATCACTGCAGGACTTGCCAACAATATCTGTTAATGATGTCTACAGAATTATTCAGACTTTCTCGAAAGCGCCCACATCTAAAAAGGACAAAGGATTCAAGCTTTATGTGTCCAACTACATAAATAAGTACGAAGGTAAGTCGGTATTTTTTTTTTCAGTTCACCGAACTGCCTCATGCAGGCTACATATAACACAGCTAACGTAGCTAACCTTGCTATATTGTTGAGTAAACGTGTGTTGTCTGTACAATTTTTCTGATTAACCCAAATATTAGTTTCAAACAAGGAGGCAGGAGAAGTAACAGTTAGGGCTGAGTGTTTCCAGTCAATGAGGAAAAGCCAGAAGCCCCACTGTTTGAGTGTAAGTCAAAACCACCCGACATGTTCTCTACAGGGCTGTGTTTTAAGAAGCTAGTAGGACTTTGATAATTACGGTTGTCTTTTTATAATAGCATTTACAGTTGGTACATTTTGGTCTCTGAAATATTTGGTATTGTACACAGATGGTGCTGAGGGAATCAAAGCCGGTGGAGTTTCAGGGATGTCAGTGCACCTGTGTGGCAGGTACAGTCCTGTGCAGCCATGTGGCAGCTCTGCTTTTCCAGACGGCTCACTACTCCCAGTTGAAGCTTCCAGCTGTTCCTCCAGTCCTAAGCTGCACAGACACCGAACAAAAGTGGCATAAACCGAGGACAATGGTAACTACATATTGATGACTCTTTATTCCTGCTTATGAATTATAGTTCAATACTGTATTTACATCAATGTTGTTTTTGGATGCAGGGCATAAAACCTGGTCCAGTTAAGGACATGGTCGTCCTGTCAGCAAAACCAAGAGAGAGGAAAATCTTTGAAGGAATTAGGTTTGTTTTAATTTAAAGAACACAGACACATGCACAAACACACACACACACATTTTTAAAATTCATTAAATTTACTATCACAACACATGCACAAGAAGTGCATGTTTTGCTGTTTTATGTGCTTTATACATAAAATGTTATGGTATGGTACTTAAGCTTATGTTGTACTATGCCAGAGATAGGTTAAAAATGCAAATAAGTAATTAATCAAACTTCGTTTTTAAACAAGACAATAACTTTATTGCCTAAAATACAACATAGGCTTTATTTAGTATAAATTTCATCATTTGCCTATTAATGTCTTGTTTATGACAAATTTTTATTTTTCTCAACAGAAGCAACTTGTATAAAGGCACTACCAGCCCTCTGCCACTCATCTCGACCCTAAGGATACAGGATGTGTACCGGGGACTTCCAGCTGAAGAAGCGCCAATGATCACCACAATGGCTGTCTCCAACGATGTCCCTCTTGTTGACTCTTTGTTTGGTCCAGTACAAGAGGGAAGTGTTCTGTCATATCAGCTGCCAGCAAAGGTAGTTCCCAGGACCCGTCCACACCAACACGTCCTTTCTCCCCCACAGCTTCCACTCTACAATTACAGGCTTGAACACTCCAGCTGTGCGTATGTATGTTCAGAACAACAGCAACACCATATGATGTCCCTTGAGACAACGTTAGAGATGTCTCACAAAATTGAGAGCAGCACACGGGAGCAGAGCTTCTGTCCAGAGTGGCACCAACTAAGAAAGTGTCGTGTTACTTCAACAAGGTTTAGGGAGGTCTGTCACACCAGGGGTGACAGCTCTTCTGAAAATCTTGCGAAAAGGCTTCTGAGACCCTGCAGTCAAACTGCTGACATGCGGCGGGGGCTTGCCTTAGAGCCAACAGCTATAGAGGAGTATTGCAGGGTAAGGGAAGTAAACCACTACCCATGTGGGTTCTTGATACATCCTGACGCACCATGGATGGGGTCATCACCAGATGGAATTATTTACGATCCTGAGGAGCAACAAGTGTTTGGCCTTTTAGAAATAAAATGCCCAAATGTGACAAGCTATGTGGACTGCTCTTACATAATGATTAGGGATGGTAGGCAGACACTCAAACGTACACACCCATATTACTGGCAAATCCAGGGACAAATGCTAATTTCAGGGTGTGACTGGTGTGACTTTGTCATTTACACAGAAAATGACATGTTTATTGAGAGGGTTCCCCGTGACATGCAAGTACTGCAAACCATAAAACAAAAGGTTGACCATTTCTTTTTTTATTTTTACCTCAGCACTTGCCTGGCAAATTAAGGTAACATAGTCAAATTTTAACCTTTGCATATATGATTGAAAATACTGTTAATACTTGTGTCATGTTCCTTCCATTTATATTATTTTTAAGCAGTTAGATTTATGTATTTCTCTTTAAGGTCAGATACAATTTATTCTGTTTGAAATTAGCTATTAGGCTGTTATAATCATACCCTCTTTGTGAACTGTGTTTTTCTGTTTCAACAGTTTGCATTCACTAGATGAGTGGCATTTTTTGAAAAAAAAATAAATAAATAAAATAAATTTTTTCATTTCAGTTTTATTAGTACTGTATTTCAATATCCCACTTGATGGCTTGACTTACATGAAAAATGTTATAAAAGAACTGATTTAATGGAAAAAGTTCAGAGAAATTGAAATATTTATGACAGTGATTTAATTTTATTGTAAGTACAAAAAAACAAAATCAAACATAGATATACAGCATATTTTCTTGCTGTTACTCAGATGTCAGGCTTCTTTGCCCAGGACTTTACTAGTGGGCCATTTTCATAATTTGTGAGTAGACAAGCAACAGTGAACAGTTGGTTGATTATACCAAAAACACCTAGGGGAATTTCAGAGTCAAGTAACTTGTGCTCTTTGACCCGGCGAATGAGGCGCTCCACATGCACCCTGAGACGTGCTATGTCCTGGGTCTCTCTAACATCCTCAGCAGACATCTGAGACCTGCCAGACAGAAATGCTGGCCTGTAAACTTTGCAGGGAACAATGTCATCAATAAGAAAGCCCCTGTCCACCATAACAGCCATCCCTGGTTTTAACAGCGTGATGAGACCAGATTCACG
>NW_023626028.1:0-3083 GCF_014905685.2 Nematolebias whitei
TGGTGTGTTTCACCGACATCTGTAATGTTGTCATTCGCGCCTTTAGATTTAGTAGCGATCAGATCACTACATCGTGCTCCTGGTTGGATTCCCATTTCAGCGTTTTTCAAAGTTTCCACAAACCTTTGTAGTTTCTCTGTCTCCTCCGAGCTCAGAGGTGTAGGGCTTTGCTCCTGGGACCTTTGTGATTTTATCGCCTCGGTTCGTTTCGTCCGAGGTGGGGGAGGGTTAGGTACGTCTTTTGGGGGCTCCTTTTCGGATTTCCCCTGATAATATGGGTCCTCTTGGATCCCATATCTTTGCGTCCTACGCATATCACATTTACGATCATCACGTTCATCCTCTGAAAGAGGAGCCTTTTTGTCCCAGCGTGCACCTTCATTACGTGGTTTGTTAGTTTGAAAATACTGCCTTTTCTCGCCTGTTTTAGGAGGAGGTGTCGACGTACGCCTTCCTTCCATTTCTAGGCAGTGGGGTTTAACCTTTACACCAGGAAACACTTCTATGGGCGTCTTAGCATGAGGGCATGCCTCAAACACATTCACTGCACACTGTTGCATTATCGGTGGAGGAGACCTGTTCAGGTCTGTCCCTACCACTTTAGGTGAGGGTGGATTAAGAGCAGGAGGTGCAACAACGTCTTTCTGAGGTGTTTGTGGGTGACCTGGACTCTGTCCACGGTCTTCTCTGAGTTCCAGACAAACTCGCCCCACGTCAGAAATCTTGTTTGTTGCTGCGGTCAGTTTCTCCTCACAAGCTTTCAGGCGCTCCTGTGATGTCTGACATTCACCTTGTAAATGCCGACAATGATGGAGCAATACCGCCTTTTCCGCTTTGCAATCCTCAAGTTGTGTTTTAAGCACATCTATTTCACCTTTGCAGCGGGAAACTTGTGACATTTTCACGTCGTTATCCCGTCTTAATGCAAAGCATGCACTGGACAACAGCTCTTCAGCGTCCCTGGCTTCAGATAGTGATGCATTAAGTAACTGTATTTTGCTATTCAGCGAATCAATTTCTGCATTTGCATTTTGCTGTAATTGAAACATCTGTTCATAATGTTTTCTTGTGAGGACCTCGTGTTCGCTTTTAAATTGAAGGTAGTGACCTTCAATTTCCCGAGCAAACACTTTTTCACTGTATAACCTTAGTGCAAGGTCATCAGCTCTCCTAACAACTGCATAGAATGATTCTTTCAGCAAAATTGCAATTCTAGCCAGCTTTTCATAACTTGACATTGTAATTTCTGTAGAGGTCACACCTTCTGCAACCCCCATCAGATTGTCCACTAACTCTTTTGGGTTCATGCTGTCCGCCTGTTTGCCATATGGATGTAAGGATGCTGTTAGCAGCGCTAACGCATCTTCCAAACAGTCCTTCATCTCATAAAGATCAAAGTCCTTTTCTACCACACCTGTCATGTTCATTCACTGTGTAGCACTTTTTCTGGATAAAACAATTGCCAGCTTCAGATATTTTACAGGTTAATATATGTATCCTAGTGTTATTGAGTTTTCACACTATTTTAAGCTTTGGGTTTACACAAAAGTACTGTTATAAGTCAACTTATTCAACTGTGGGCACCTATTTGTAGGTTTTACCCCAATTCATGAATATTCTTAAGTAAATGCCTCTCTGGCAGTGTTACTTAACGTGCTTATTTCTTAACATATACTAGATTACCAAGCTCTTTTTTAGTGTATTTTACTCTAAAGCAGTGAATTTTTAATAAACCTGCAATTTTCTAAAAAGTCTCACAGCAACATCAGTTTAAAGACACTTTTTAAACCGTTCTGTTCCAGAAATTTGCTATTTAACAGTTACTCATAGAACCAAGTGGTGAAAAGAAAAAGAAAAATTGATGATGTGTCAGGATTAATCAGTCTTTCTTCAGAAAAACTGTTATTACTCCTGTCCTCCTGTCTCATCCTCTATTTAAAATTAAATAGGAAGATGTATTTGTTTAGGTGGTAAATAAAATCAGAAAAGTCTCTTTTTCCTGATATATTTACTCTTATTTAGTGATTTAGCAATTAAACGTGCATTATCATTTAGCAAATGAGTAAACTTTATCAACTCTGTGAATATCTGAACCGTATCTTTTAAAAAGTTTCTAATTTTTCATTTTGTACCTTTTTGTTTGAGGAATTCAGTGAATGAAAAACGTCCTGGTAAATGCCTTTCTCGCATAAATACCTTAATTACTTTTTAAATGCAAGATAACAGTGATTATTCAGCTTTGAGGAACGTTTATTAACTCAAAAATGCCTTACAGAAATAAATAAGTTTAATTTCACTCAAACCTAAAACTGAAGTGAAACTGAGATCTCAAGTTTCCCAGGAGGGGGCAGTGTTTAGCTTTCTACCAGCAGGAGTCTATGACGACTTCCTGTGACGTTCGGTTGACATCCTGTTGTTAGCCGCTTAGCTTAAAGTTAGCTTCGGCTAAACTCGGTTAAAATCAACATTTCTGAACGGTTTTGAAGCGTAAACGTGGCGTTTTTTCAACAAGCACGACTTCTTAGCATGAACATGAGTTTTAGGGGACATGTGGCAAGTTACATTTAGTGATTTTAAGCACAGCGAAGGCTCCGGTTGCAACCGAGCTCATTTCCGACATGGAGGAAGTGACGTGACACGTCACTCACCCGGTCGTTAGCTGTTAGCTTAAAATTAGCATCGCTAGCGTTGTTCAAAAACATCATTTAATGACGGATTTTAAACTCAAACGTGGCAAAAATCCAGCGATTACACTTTGAAGAACTTAAGCAGCATATCAGAATACAGCTTTTAAGCGCTTTTCAGCTTTAAAAGGCAGATTTTATTCCCTATGAAAACGAGTTTTCATTTCCGGGTCACGTGACTGAATCCACCAATGACAGAGCAGCACGGGGTGGGCTTTACGACCTGACACGTCAGAGGCTCACGACTGACACGTCTCTCAGCCAATGAAAGCGTTCCACGGCCGCTAATTCAACCAATCACGCAGCGTTTTCCCCAGCTAGCATGTTAGATTTATCTGAACAAGTCCGTCAACTTTTTCGTCTTTTAAACTGTCAAAATGCACTTTTTCCTGTTAAAAA
>NW_023626029.1:0-3083 GCF_014905685.2 Nematolebias whitei
CTTGAAAACATCACTTCAGACACATTTGTAAGCTTGAAAACATCCCTTAGGACATAGTGGAAAGCTTGAAAACATCACTTTGGACATAGTGGCAGGCTTGACAACATCACTTCAGAAACATTGGCAAGCTTAAAAACATCCCTTCAGTCACATTGGCAAGCTTGAAAACATTCCTTCAGTCACATTTGCAAGCTTGAAAACATCCCTTAGGACAGGGGTGGGCAATTATTTTTTCCATGGGGCCACATAAGAAACAGCAAATATTGTGGAGGGCTGGCACAAATGACTTTTTCATTCAACCTTTATTTAGACAGGTAAATCCCATTGAGCCTCGAAGACTCATTTACAAGAGAGACCTGATTTCAACTTAATTCAATACTGCATAATATTAATAGTATTTCATTATTAAAAGTAGTACATAGTGTAGATGAACAGATGCTGAGATATATTCATACATTAAACGGGTTCACTCATCTTTCTGGACTGGATATGAACGTGCATTGAATTTAATGGAATGTGGACGTGAGACGTTAATTATCTTTGACTCACCAAGCGAGTGGGTCATTTATTAACAGAATCAAGTTTAACACATCACACATTTACATTAATTTGGCAGAATATGAAAACAACAACATAATTAATCAGCTTTACAACCAGGAAAACCATACGGCCATGATTTTCTGTTGCTTCACCACAGACATTAATGACAACATCTGGATTAATTTTCTAGCAGAAAGGAGAGTTTAAAGATGGAAAATTGAGATTTATCTTACAGAGAGATATGTGAGGGAATTTGTCTGTTTTAACCAGAACGTGCACGCTCCTTCGGAAATCAGCTTGTCCCAACAGTACACTTTTGGTGAAGGTCGACTTTTACCTTTTCTGAAGATAGATCAGTTCCGGCGTGGAGTCTCACTTCCAACCACTGTTCAGCGTCTCAGTGAGAACAGCCAAATACCTCGAGAGCTGTGCGAGGTTATCCAAACAGAAGTTATAATTCCCAAAATCGTCTCTGGTTCAGCTTGATTGGTTTAGCAGCATCCATGAATGCCTGCGTTTTGCATTCAGGAACTCCCAAACTCTCTGCATTCCAAAACTCCTGAACTTTTCTGCTCTCTACTGCTCTCTTGCTTGAACTGCTGCTCCATCTTCAAGACTGAGCTTACAGCAGCTTCAAGACTGAGCTGAACTCTCTACCAGAACTCTTCTGGAACTCTTCTCTTTGAACTAAGAAGTGCCAACCTTTTTATGAAGGGTCACTTCCGGTTCATTTGAGAGCTTTTTGATTGGTGGATGGACCAAAGCAGAGGTGTGGTTTGTGATATAAGGTGTTATTAAAAGTCAAGGAAAAGATTCAAATTGTTTAAGAACAGACAGAAAGATATCATGGCTAAACCAGACTTCGTGGAGCCACCTCTCCTGTATCTCGCTGTAAAAGTTAAACATGACATTTCTTTTCAGTAAACTTTCTAGTTGACCGAAGCTTGAACTTTAACACACTTACAACTTTGCTCCCTTCAAAGCAGACGATCAAAAATTGAATCATTACTCTGTAACGTATTCTAACTTGATTTCACTTTGAATTGAGGACTAAAAATCATTACTACTGTTTAAGTAAATAAAAATGAGTAGTTCACTTCAACATGTAAACATTGTTTGAACTAACACAGTTTGATTATCAAAACATTTGTAAAATAGTAATGATCATAGAGAATTGTCTTTTCCACTTGATTAATTCAAGAAAGAAAGTCTCAGGATCGGTCAAACTGTATTTCTGGATTCAAATCAATGAAATGACAGTTTCTGTCCATCTGGTCAGTTTTGACATCAGGCCTTGTCCACTACAGTCCCCCCTTTGGAAATCATCGCCTGTCCATGGGGATGAATTCCAAACATGAACTTACGCCTTCGAATGTCCTTGAGCTTGATGTAATCCAGCAAGGAAGACCAAAGTCAAAAGTAATCCAGCAAGGAGAACAAAAGTCAAAAGTAATCCAACAAGGAAAACAAAGTCAAGGTAATTCCACAATGTTCTTGGTAATTCCATTGTGTTGATGATAATTCCATAATGTTGTTGGTAATTCCATTGTAGCAATGCTTTAACCCCTTGGAAACAGAGTCTGTAATCCATTGGAAAAAGTCATATAATCCACAACGGTAAATCCACAACGATTGGAAGTGTTGATTAATCAGCATACAGAGGGGTACCCTTGGATTGAACTGAAGATGCGGCCACTGGATGAAGAGTGGAGACCAACGTCAGGATTGCAGGTCGCCTCCAGCGAAGGTCGTCTCTGGCGACGTCCAGTCTGTGCCGTTCTGGTTCAATGTGCCATGCAATTATGTGGTTTAAGGTGGGCTTATGAAGGGGATTTTACATAAGGCCTTAAACTATATGCACCTGGTGTGTAAGCTATTATGGTTGGGAACAGCTACAACTACCAGTTAAGGGGTGGAACATGCTGAAAAGGGTAACTACAGGGGTTTATACCTATAGAAAAGGGTTCCAAACTATTTTTCCATTTCTAACTTGGTTTAAGTTAGCTTTACATGGCAAAATATAGTTTGGTTCAATTGTCTGTTGTCTTTTAGACGAACGACTTGAGATTGGGTGTTTGGTTTCCCCATAAATGTTTTTGGAAGTCTATGGCGAGACTCATCAAAAAGAATTAGCTATCCCCCCGAATAGAATTGTTCGAGTAGGTTCGGCTTAAGTGTTGTGAGATCATTGTAGATTATGGTACTTAAGGTAGCAATAATATACATTGACTCCGCAAAGATTGCAATTTAACGAATGAACTGCATGTTGGCATGGTCAAAGGCCTCTTAGTCTCTAACTTAACTACACAACAAAATTCATTCTTGCCTGGGGTGTTCAGAAACAATACCAAAACCAATTAACCGATGTCTCAACATCGACAAGAATAGTGACTAAGCAACCAGTTAAACAACGTTTCAACATTGACAAAAGCAGTGATTAAGCAACTAGAAAACGACGTTTCGGTGCGCCACTCACTCTGAATGTCAGATTTGATCATGTTATCGCATCTGGTAGCATTATCCTAACTGGCGTCACCCCCCTT
>NW_023626030.1:0-3083 GCF_014905685.2 Nematolebias whitei
GATAGATAGATAGATAGATAGATAGATAGATAGATAGATAGATAGATAGATAGATAGATAGATAGATAGATAGATAGATAGATAGATAGATAGATAGATAGATAGATAGATAGATAGATAGATAGATAGATAGATAGATAGATAGATAGATAGATTGATAGACATATATATAGGTGTTTTAAACCCTTCCCGCACTCTTACAATATTGTAAACAATGTTTTTAAACGCTCTAAAAGAGCACAGAATGTCATGATCCCTGCTCTCTCTGCCACCAGCTGCTCTATGCCATCTGCCACCGCTCTCGGTCACGCCCACTTCTCCACTGCAGAGCGGAGATATGACACGCTGCAGGAGGGAGCTTCTACTGCAGCTGTGGAATGCACACAGGTGCAGCAGGTGCTGAATAATTTAAAACAATTTATTTTAAATAAAAAGTCCATGCCAATCGTGCAGCTCTTCCATCAATCAGCCAACTGTGTGTCATGTCCAATCTTATTTGGAAAAACCACGATAGAGCGAGTCTGCGATAAACGAACCACATAAATGTATTGTATTTTCATGCTTGTCTTTTATTAATTAATTAGAGTTCACCCATTCCTTGAAGGGATGCACATTACCTGGAGTATTTCATGACAGTGTTTACATCTAAGATAATCTTATGCTTAGAAATGACAGATTTGTAGTAATTTTTGGTCAAATCTACAAATCAACATTAGCCTATGTATTTTTTATTTTTTTACAAGTTACACTCGGAGTACTTGTTTTGAATAATTCCCAGCTACTACAACAGCACATATTTTCTCTATATGTGAAATTGATGGCTTTATAGCCATTTTTTGTGTTTGGTAAGATTGCTTTGCTGTGATGGCCACCTTGAACTGAGTTTACCCCAAAAGTTAACCAGTAATACATGCCAACCCAATATTTACTTAGTTATGTAATTACTTCCTGAAAGTTGCATTAAATGATGAACAGTTTAACAAACACAAACAGACATGGGCAAAGACATTATTACTCTGCCTCCATTGACAGGTGAGCTTCAAAAGCAAAATGCCTGAATCAAGAGTTTGTGGAATGTTCTCTGTTTATCAAGGCGCCTTTTGAACGTTCTGGTCATCTTTGTGGGATTTTCACCTGCTCTACTTGCAAAAGCTCCTGACTCAGTGAGATTCTTAGGCAAGCTTTTGAATTTTGAGGTCTATCTACAAATTTTAAATTACGTTTAGGTCAAAGGATTCTGAGAGCCTTGGAAAAAAATTCTAAGTTTATGCAATGCAGACAGTTTTTTGTGGATTTTGAGGTCTTTCAGACACTATTTCTCTTTTCTTTAGCATTTATTCAGATTGTATAAAAATTTAAATCAAGAAATTGTTGGAATTTAAATGAATCTGCTCTTCTATCTAACAATAAAAAGTACATTTTGCCTCTGGCTAAAAGGTAAATTATAATTTTGATCAGTTTATTCAAATGTTTTTTAAAATTTTAAGGTCCATTTTATAACATTCTGTTCAATTTAATTTTATGGACAAACTTCTGATGAATAGAAAAAAATATTTTTATCAAAAACTCAATGGTTGTTCAAAACTCAGCAAACAGTTTTTTTTTTTTTTTTTTTTTTTGTAATGAGAGATGTGTTAGTTTGATAAAACATTTTAAATATAATATCAGTGCTTATTTGTATTACATTTTTGTAAAAATAATCTTCACAGATAATGTTTTTTAATGTGTGTTTTGTTTTTGTTTTTTCCACTTCCACACCATTTTAACAGAAAGAACAAAAAACAGAAAATGAAGGTGCTTTTAGTGTAAGGCTGAGCTGAATGCAGCTCCTGAAGAAGTCTTTTGGATGAAAGACAAAACATTTCTACAGTTATTTTGTTTTTTGAACCCATCCACAGGACCTGACAACTTTTTAAACAAAAAAAGTGATTTCACAAATATTCAAGCAAAGTAACTTTTCTAATTCAATATAAATATACATATACATATACATATACAGGTCCTTCTAAAAAAATTAGCATATTGTGATAAAGGTCATTATTTTCCATAATGTAATGATAAAAATGAAACTTTCATATATTTCAGATTCATTGCACACCAACTGAAATATTTCAGGTCTTTAATTGTTTTAATAATGATGATTATGGCATACAGCTCATGAAAACCCAAAATGCCTGTCCCAAAAAATTAGCATATCATGAAAAGGTTCTCTAAACAATCTATTAACCTAACCATCTGAATCAACGACGTAACTCTAAACACCTGCAAAAGATTCCTGAGGCTTTTAAAAACTCCCAGCCTTGTTCATTACTCAAAACCGCAATCATGGGTAAGACTGTCGACCTGACTGCTGTCCAGAAGGCCATCATTGTCACCCTCAAGCAAGAGGGTAAGACACAGAAAGAAATTGCTGAACGAATAGGCTGTTCCCAGAGTGCTGTATCAAGGCACCTCAGTGGGAAGTCTGTGGGAAGAGAAAAGTGTGGCAGAAAACGCTGCACAACAAGAAGAGGTGATCGGACCCTGAGGAGGAATGTGGAGAAGGGCCGATTCCAGACCTTGGGGAACCTGCGGAAGCAGTGGACTGAGACTGGAGTAGAAACATCCAGAGCCACCGTGCACAGGCGTGTGCAGGAAATGGGCTACAGGTGCCGCATTCCCCAGGTCAAGCCATTTTTGAACCAGAAACAGCGGCAGAAGCGCCTGACCTGGGCTAGAGAGAAGCAGCACTGGACTGTTGCTCAGTGGTCCAAAGTACTTTTTTCAGATGAAAGCAAATTTTGCATGTCATTCGGAAATCAAGGTGCCAGAGTCTGGAGGAAGACTGGGGAGAAGGAAATGCCAAAATGCCAGAAGTCCAGTGTGAAGCACCCACAGTCAGTGATAGTCTGGGGTGCCATGTCAGCTGCTGGTGTTGGTCCACTGTGTTTTATCAAGCGCAGGGTCAATGCAGCTAGCTATCAGGAGATTTTGGAGCACTTCATGCTTCCATCTGATGGAAAGCTTTATGGAGATGAAGATTTCATTTTTCAGCGTGACCTGGCACCTGCTCACAGTGCCAAAACCACTGGTAAATGGTTTAC
>NW_023626031.1:0-3083 GCF_014905685.2 Nematolebias whitei
TCCTAGGTGAGGGACCAGACAAAGTGCAGCCCAAACGCCCCTATGATGAGAAAAGGAAATGGACTTGATGTTCCCTCGCCCGAACGTGGGTCACCGAGGCCCCGCTCTGGAGCCAGGCCTGGAGGTGGGGCATGTGGGCGAGCGCCTTTACCCATGGAGCTCGGCTGGGCACAGCCCAAAGATGAGACGTGGGTCCCCCTTCCCATTGGCTCACCACCTGTGGGAGGGGCCCAAGGGGTCGGGTGCAATGTGGGATGGGTGGTGGCCGAGGGTGGGGACCCTGGCAGTGTGATCCTTGGCTACAGAAGCTGGCTATTGGGACATGGAATGTCACCTGAATGGTGGGGAAGGAGCCTGAGCTAGTGTGTGAGGTTGAGAGTTTCCTGCTAGAAATAATCGGATTCACCTCTACACATGGCTCTGGATCTGGAACCAGTTTCCTTGAGAGGGGTTGGACA
Source organism: Nematolebias whitei (assembly GCF_014905685.2). NCBI lineage: Eukaryota > Metazoa > Chordata > Actinopteri > Cyprinodontiformes > Rivulidae > Nematolebias > Nematolebias whitei. Next base: position 459 of record NW_023626031.1, read on the forward strand.
TTCTTCCACTGTGGGGTTGCCCCTGGTGAGAGGCGCCGAGCAGGAGTGGGCATACTTGTTGCCCCCCTTCTTGGTGCCTGTGTGTTGGGGTTCACCCGGTGAATGAGATGGTGGCCTCCCTCCGCCTATGTGTGGGGGGACAGGTTCTGACTGTTGTTTGTGCTTATGCACCAAACGGCAGTTCAGATTATCCACCCTTTTTGTAGTCCTTGGGGGGGTTACAGGAAAGTGCACCCCCTGGGGACTCCCTTGTTCTGTTGGGGGACTTCAATGCTCACTTGGGCAATGACAGTGAGACCTGGAGGGTTGTGGATGGGAGTAATGGCCCCACTGATCTGAACCTGAGTGGTGTTCTGTTGTTGGACTTCTGTGCTTGTCATGGATTGTCTATAACAAACACCATGTTCAAGCGTAAGGGTGTCCGTATTTGCTCCTGGCACCAGGACACCCTAGGCCGCAGTTTGATGATCAACTTTGTCGTCGTCTCATCTGATCTGCGGCCACATGCCTTGGACACTCGGGTGAAGAGAGGGGCGGAGCTGTCCACTGATCACTACCTGGTTTTGAGTTGGCTCTGATGGTGTGGGAGGATGCTGGTCAGACCTGGCAGGCCCAAACGTATTGTGAGGGTTTGCTGGGAACGTCTGGCAGAGTCTCCTGTGAGACGGAGTTTTAACTCCCACCTCTGGGAGAACTTGAAAAAAATGTTCCGAGGGAGGTGGGGGACTTGAGTCTGAGTGGGCCATGTTCTGTACCTCTATTGTCAAGGCAGCTTACTGCTGCAGCCGCAAGGTTGTCAGTGCCTGTCGAGGCGGCAACCCTCGAACCCTGTAGTGGACACCGGCAGTGAGGGATGCTGTCAGGCTGAAGATGGAGTCCTATCGGACCTTTTTGGTCTGTAGGACCCCGAAAGCAGCTGATAGGTACCGGCAGTCCAAGCGACATGCAGCTTGGGTGGTCGCTGAGGTAAAAACTCAGGTATGGGAGGAGTTTGGAGAGGCCATGGAGAATGACTTATTCACAGCTTTGAGGCGATTCTGGTCCACCGCCCGGCATCTCGGGGGGGGGGGGGGGGGTGAGAGCGATACACCACCAACACTGTTTATAGTGGGAGTGGTGTGCTACTGACCTCAACTCGGAATGTCTTGGGTCGGTGAGCAGAATACTTTGAAGACCTCCTCAATCTCACTGGCACGTCTTCCACTGAGGAAGCAGAGCCTGGGGACTCTTTGTCGGGCCCTCCAATCTCTGGTTTTGAGGTCACTGAGGTGGTTAAAAAGCTCCTCTGTGGTAGGGCCCCGGGGGTGGATGAGATTCTCCCGGAGTTCCTTAAGGCTATGGATGTTGTAGGGTTGTGTTGGCTTACGTGGCCCTGCATTATTATGTGGACATCAGGTGAAGTTCCCCTGGACTGGCAGACCGGGGTGGTGGTCTCCCTATTCAGCAAGGGGAACCTTAGAGTGTGTTTCAACTACAGGGGGATCACGCTGTTAAGCCTCCCTAGTATGTCTATTCTGGGGTTCTGGAGAGGAGTGTCCGTCAGATAGTCGAACCTCGGATTCAGGAGGAGCAGTGCAGTTTTCGTCCTGGTCGTGGAACACTGGACCAGCTCTGCACTCACAGCAGGGTCCTGGAGGGTGCGTGGGAGTTTGCCCAACCGGTCTAGATGTGCTTTGTGGACTTGGGGAAGGTGTTTGACCGCGTCCCTTGGGGAACCCTGTGGGAGGTACTCTGGGAGTATGAGGTACCGGGCCCTTTGATACGGGCTGTTAGGTCCCTGTATGACCGGTGTCAGAGCCTGGTCCACATTGGTGGCAGTAAGTCGGGCTTGTTCCTGGTGAGAGTTGGACTTCGCCAAGGTTGCCTTTTGTCACCGATTTTGTTCATAACTTTTATGGTCAGAATTTCTAGGCGCAGCCAAGGTGTTGAGGGGATCTGTTTTGGTGGCCTTAGGATTGTGTCTCTGCTTTTTCAGATGATGTAGTCCTATTGGCTTCATCAGATCGTGATCTACAGCTTTTGCTGGAGCGGTTCACAGCCGAGTGCGACACGGCCGAGATGAGGATCAGTTCCTCCAAATCCGAGGCCATGATCTTGAGACAGAAAAGGGTAGAGTGCCCTCTCTGGGTCAGGGAGGAGGTCCTGCCCCAAGTGGAGGAGTTCAAGTATCTTGGGGTCTTGTTCACGAATGAGGGAAAAATGGAACGTGAGATCGATAGGCGGATAGGTGCAGCGTCTGCAGTGAAGCAGGGCCGTACAGGTCTGTCGTGGTGAAGAGAGAGCTGAGACAAATGGCGATTCTCTCAATTTACCGATCGATCTACGTTCCTACCCTCATATATGGTTAGGATGCCTCCTGGACGCCTCCCTGGTGAGGTGTTCCGGACACATCCCACCGGGAGGAGACCCAGAGGAAGACCCAGGACACGTTGGAGGGACTATGTTTCTCGGCTGTCCTCGGAACGCCTCGGGATTCCCCCGGAGGAGCTGGCCCAAGTGGCTGGGGAGAGGGAAGTCTGGGCCTCCCTACTTAAGCTGCTACCCCTGCGACCCGACCCCGGATAAGCTTAAGCTTAAGAAAATGGATGAATGGATGTATGTATGTATATATATATATATATATAT
>NW_023626032.1:0-3081 GCF_014905685.2 Nematolebias whitei
ACCATGTTGTCTGTGTGAATCAACACATGTTGATTCTGTAGCACGGGAGCAAAGTGTTGAATCACATTCAGCACCGTGAAACACTCCAAAACATTTATGTGAGCAGATGTGTGGTGGGGCCACAGCGCCCCTACTGCTTGAGATAGGCATGTCCCCCCCAACCTGACAGCGACGCGTCCGTGAAGACACGTGTGGCGTGGGTCTGCTGACGGGAACTCCCTCTGACAAAACCAGGGTGTTTCCCCAGTGTCGGAGGTCTGCTCCCACGGAGGGAGGGACAGTGATCATCCGTCTCTTTTGTTTTACTGGATCCACACGCAGACGCGCAAACCACCTCTGGAGGTGTCTCATGTGTAACAAACCCAGCGGAACCACTGTGTGAGCTGATGACATCATTCCTAACAGCTTCAAGACGGAGACAGCTGTTACCACTCTGCCAGGTCTTACGTGGTGGAGTTGACTTTTAAAAGTGTCAAATCTCGTTTGTGATAAACGAGCCTTCATGGTGGTTGAATTTAATTCCACTCCCAGATAAACAAATGTCTGGGCCGGGAAAATCGAGCTTTTCTTCCAATTTATGGCGAAGCCCAGATTTAACAGGTGTGATGTCAACACCTGAGCCTGCATCAATGCCTTCTGTCTGGAGTGTGACAGGAGCAGCAGATCATCCAGGTAAAACAAAACTCTCATCCCTGCTCTGTGTAACAGATGCAGGGCTGTCTCCACACACTGAGAATGTACGATGACCGGCAGCCTGTTGTACTGATACTTCATCCCCTGAAAGGAGAAAAACGCAGGAATTTTCTGTGTTTTGGGATGATCGGTGTGCGTTTCCCTGGATGTTGTACAACAGCTGTCTGGTTGTCAACATGTGAAAAACGGTCTGTCCATGATCACCTTGTTGAAAAAACTGACAGATCCAAGATCGGTCTCATCCCTCTGGTCCGTTGGGAACCAGGAAGTAACGTGAGTAAAACCCTGTGTTTTCTCTCCGTTGGGGAACTCTGGAGATTACTTTTATCAGAAACACTTGGACTTCTGCATTTAGGGATGAGATTTGGTCTGATGATGACAGGACCGTTTCTATAACTCCTCCGAACGGAGGGGGTCGGGTTGCAAACTGTAACTTGTAACCATTTGCATAACACCCTGTCCATCCATCTGAACGGCGAGCATGTTTTAGCCACTCTACATAACGTTTGTGGAGTGAACGTGCGTTTAAGTGATGCGTCACATTTTGTACGGCTGTCAGCAGTCCGCCCCTCAACCGCCGTCATGCGTCGCGGGAATGTTTTCTGCGTGACCCAAGGTGATGCTTCCTCGAAAAAAAAGGCTCTGAACGCGCCCGTGCACTGCGTTCGGACCGCGGACCAACCTTCATGTACAGGTGGGCCGGTGTGTGCTGAGGCGAAGCGTGTGACAGCTGATGACGCCGTAGGGCTGTGTGTTTGACGTCGCTGTGCGAACGTTGAGAGGCGGAGGGCGTGACTTCATCTACGCCGTGCTGTTGGAGTGAAGAATGCGAGCCCCGCGGGAGCACACATTTTCTCTGGAGGGACGCGCGCTGCTCTCGCTGGAGGGGCGCGCGCCGCTCTCACTGGAGGGAGGCGGGACTCGTCACCGGGTTCGTTCAGTTGCCTCACGCTAATGCTGCCGTGAGCTGCCGAACGCTGAGACGTGGTGGGTGACGGCTGCCCGCGTTTGATTCGGTGAGGCGAGTGTCGCTCTTGTGAGAGCGAGGACCTCCACCTGACCCAGCCTGCGGTCCACATTTATACCGATGTGAGCCGGTGAGCGCTGGGCAGCTGTGTGTGTGCGCCAACATCAACGCAGCGCCTTTGGATGGAGGCTGTTTCATCCCACGAGTGCGAGTTTGACACCGCTTGGGTGAGGATCGTGCCGCTCGGGATGATAACGAGTTATTTTCGCTTACCATTGTGTCGTGTGATCGACTCGTCATGTCTTGGAGCGACGGTGAGTTTAAAAAAACTTCATTTAAGGACACCGGCTCGTTATGTGTGGAGGATGTGTGCGCAGCCGCTGTGAGTTCATCCGAGCTTACAGACTGGCTAAAAACAGACACTTTGATCATTGAATGATGATTTATTTCAACTTTCGTGTCACTTTTACGCACACCCTCCGCAGACCGTCATTTTTTAAAACTTCTCCCCCTTGAGCTCTGCGATTTGTTTGCCCAGAGCGCTGTCTTGCAGGCGAACTCTGGGGAAACGCTGAACTGCAGGTTGCCGGAATGAAGAGGGCTGGATTCTGACGGGCAGGGCTGGTGGTGGAACTGAGCGAGAGCCGCGGCCGTGGAAACGTCGATGCTTTGCTCGTGACGGTCCCTCCAGCGGGCCGGGGGGGCGGGATGAGCCGCGCAGCTTGATGAGGTGACGCACAGCCTCTGGCACCTCCTCCGACTGCTTCAATTCACCAGCATGGTTTTGAAGCTGCTCTCGAACAGCGCATCCGCCGTGATGGGCCCTCCATCAGGTCTTTGTGCAGTTTCTCCGGCAGCGAGGGAGAGTAACGAAACCAGGTGGATCGTTGGATCATCGTCATCCACGCTGCAATCCTCGACAGGCAAACCGTAGAAGAGGCACACATGTTGAAGATGACGTCTGCTGCCTTACAGAAGGAGTTCTTTGTCTCCAAGGCAGGTCTGCGGCCTTCAGCCCCTTGGACATGCTATATGCTAGCAGCGCCACGTTGTTGCTAGCTGCGGCTGCCTGAAAGCACATTGATGGGCTCGATTGGAGAGCGTGGTCACCGTCTGGTTCGTGTTTCTCCGGAGGGACGGGACGCTGCTCCGACCTGGACAGCTTCGCTCCGAAGCTTCCGCGAGGCTTGGCTCCAGGGGGTTTACCGAGGGATAGCCCCGCTCGGTGAACCCCTCCACTCTGGTGATGGGTGCGGACTGGGGACAGACTCCCCCAATCTACCAGGAAAGAACCCGTCTGTGGCCTCGCCCGTAGGACGTCCTGTTGGGAGCACGAGGCCATATGGGTCAAGACGGTGAGCCGGAATGGAGCCCAGTAAACAACCTTCCCGCCGGATCATCCGAACTGGCGGGAAAGGCGT
>NW_023626033.1:0-3081 GCF_014905685.2 Nematolebias whitei
ACACAACAATACATGAAAGACTTGGAAAGACACCTTAAAAACACTTTTGCTTTCGCACAGAAAAACCTGGAAAAATCAGCTGAAGGACGCAAAGCGTACTACGACCAAAAGGCCTCTCACGAGGAACTCCAAGTGGGAGACAGGGTCTGGTACTACACGTTTGCCCCCAAAACTGGGAGAAGAGAGTCCGGGACCGGAACTCTCGCCCGTAAGCTGATGCCTAGATGGACTGGACCCCATCTGATAACCGACAAAGTATCTCCAGTTGTCTACCAGATAAAAATCAGTAAAGGCCAAAAAGAGCCAACTGTTAAATGGGTACATCGAAACCAGGTTAAACCACACAAGGGGTGCAATAACTCCTCAGGAGACAAAGATCTCACAAAATCTGACCTCGTGGGAATAAGGGTCATCCAAGCAGAAGATAACTAATGGATAATAAACTTAACCATAGTTTAAATTCACAGGACCTACCCTTGACCACTACGAAGCTAAGACCTATCTCTTTGTGTTTCCATAGGACAATGATGGTACCACTCCTGGTAATCTTCACCCTCTTGGGTGCCACCCAAGAAATCAAAGCCCTCGTACATGCGGTAAATGAGTTAGCCCTTAAGGTTGAAGCGGATTACGCTGTCGCACACCTAATGGATAGGATTTTTGCGGACATGCTTAGAGATACCAGTTCGTCGGTAGATACACTAGCCACCGGTAGGATCCCACCGTATCTAGTCTCTCTACAGATGGTGAACGACATCCTCAGCTCCGCTACGCGCGAAAGAGTCACGCAAATACAGGCTCACCTGGCTTACACTCTCGGTAGCGCAATTCCAATCTACGTCAATCACAAAACGTTTGAAATGGCGTTCATTATCAACCTACCGATAATTCTCTCAAATGGCATATATAGACTCAGGGACGTTGTTAATGTTGGCAATTGGCACGGTGAAAACCATGTTCAAATTGACACACCGAAGATGGTTGCGTACCACGACGATAACCCCTCAGTTTATCTAGCTCCAAACCTTCAGATGTGTGTTCTCACTCGGGAGATACATTATCTGTGCGCGAGTAAGCCGTTTGTGTGGAATCAAACCGCGGGCTTATGCGGGTTGACACCAATTCCGGAAAATTCTAAGTGCTCAACGACCGTGACGTCTCGACACCTGGCTAAAGCTGCAAAAGCGGAAATAATTGGCTCTCGTTGGCTAGTGAACGCTCCTCAAAGAAAGGCGATCATAGCCTACGATCAACCCGGGGCAAATAGACCTTTGACGTTACCGGACAAAACAATGTGGATCAGTGTTCCCCAGGGAACAACCATACACATTGGTGATTTGACCCTCTATCACCTCGATCCGGAACAATGGGACGCGACTCTGGATGACTCAGAGTACCTGGGGAATATGTCTATAGACATAGATCCAGAGACTCTGGGAAGGATCCGTTTTGAAGGCACCCAAGTCGTCGACGTGAAACCAATAAACCGAGTTCTCAAGTCCCTCAGGTCCACAATTAAGAACCCGATCCAACCAATTAACTATGCGTGGTCAAGCGCGGACACGTTAATCATAGCCCTGCTAATGACGATAACCCTCGTATTGTGTGGGATACTCGCATCCCTGTTTCGGGGCCAAACGTCACTCCGAGTCGACGTGGATCGCCATGCAGCGCACCTCGATATGATTATGCCTCGCATAGGCGGGTCTGCAAAGAAGCCACTCACACGGGACAGCGTGACTGAAACTGACAACCAGGGTGAGGTGAAGCAGTGAAACGATGTTTTAGTTGCTTAGTCACTACACTTGTCGGTGTTGAAACGTTGTTGAATTGGTTTTGGTTGTTTCTGAGGTAAGAATGAATCTTGTGTGTAAGTTAAGTTAGGGACTAAGAGGCCTTTAACCATGCCAACATGCAGTTCATTCGCTAAATTGCAATCTTTGCGGAGTCGATGTATATTATTGTTACCTTAAGTACCATAATCTACATTGATCTCACAACGCTTAAGCCGAACCTACTCGAACAATTCTATTCGGGGGGATAGCTAATTCTTGTTGATAAGTCTCGCCATAGACTTCCAAAACATTTATGGGGAAACCAAACACCCAATCTCAAGTCGTTCGTCTAAAAGACAACAGACATTTGAACCAAACTATATTTTGCCATGTAAAGCTAACTTAAACCAAGTTAGAAATGGAAAAATAGTTTGGAACCCTTTTCTATAGGTATAAACCCCTGTAGTTACCCCTTTTCAGCATGCTCCACCCCTTAACTGGAAGTTGTAGCTGTTCCCAACCATAATAGCTTACACACCAGGTGCATATAGTTTAAGGCCTTATGTAAAATCCCCTTCATAAGCCCACCTTAAACCACATAATTGCATGACACATTGAACCAGAACGGCACAGGCTGGACGTCGCTGGAGACAACCTTCGCTGGAGGCGACCTGCAATCCTGACGTTGGTCTCCGCTCTTCATCCAGTGGCCGCATCTTCAGTTCAATCCAAGGGTACCCCTCTGTATGCTGATTAATCAACACTTCCAATCGTTGTGGATTTACCGTTGTGGATTATATGACTTTTTCCAATGGATTACAGACTCTGTCTTCAAGGGGTTAAAGCATTGCTACAATGGAATTATCGAGACGATATGGAATTATATTCAACACAATGGAATTACCGAGAAAAATTGTGGAATTACCTTGACTTTGTTTTCCTTGCTGGATTACTTTTGACTTTTGTTTTCCTTGCTGGATTACTCTTGACTCTTGTTTCTTTGCTGGATTACATCAAGCTTCAAGGACAATCGAAGGCGTAAGTTCATGGTTGGAATTCATCCCCATGGACAGGTGATGATTTCCAAAGGGGGGACTGTAGTGAACTTAATCTGGGGTCAAGACTAAGCCTAAGGTCAAAACTCTTGACCTTAAGAACCTTGTGGGACAGGAACTGTCATTTCATTGATTTGAATCCAGAAATACAGGTTCACCCATCCTGAGACTTTCTTTCTTGAAAATTCAAGTGGAAGAACATTCTCTGTTTTATTATCATTACTATTTTACAAATGTTGATAATCAAAGTG
>NW_023626034.1:0-3081 GCF_014905685.2 Nematolebias whitei
TAATCACATGTGGATGTTGTTGTATTCCCTGCCTGAGATCTCTGTCAGTACGTCTTATCACTTCCACTTTAGAGAAGCGTGACCCTGAAATAGCTCGTCAGCTCCTAATGCGCAGAGGTTATGAACTTTCTGATTTTGAGATGCAACCACGCCGGCGCAGAAAAGCATATTCTTCCGTTTGATGTCGACCTCTTTGGATGAGGTCGAAAGGGGGAATTGTTGTGAAATAATATTGTGTTTCTTTTTGAATCTGACTCCCAATTTTTATTTTATTTTGAAATTGACCCACTTCCTGTTTTACTTTGAAGAGGCTCCCACAGATTGAAGTCTGTTCCTGTTTACATAATGTAACACGAAGTTTCACACTCCTGATTCGTCTGAAACTGGCCAATCCCATGACAGCAGACTCAGAACGCGCGCTGAAAAGTTAGTTTTGCTGTGTGAAGGAACGCCCTTTTTCAAAACAAAGAAAGTGCAGGTTTCTGCTCGAAGCAGAGAGACGAGCAGCCAGCAGACAAGGCAGTCAGCAAAATGGAGCAGAGTGACGGTCGGCTGCAGATTCCTCCTTAACAAGGTTGTATTGTACAGTGTAGGATGGATGCATCCAATTTTTAATATGTTAAAATAATGACTGCATTTAACTAATCCACTGTTTATGCTTGTGAATCTATGACTTCTGATTTTTCTTTGCTTATTAAATATTCATAAACTTGAAGGTGCGTTGGTCGTATTCTGAGTGCGTGTCTGACTCCTGCAGGATTGAACGGTAACACAGACTCGGGTGGAGAAGTAAGATGAAAAACACAACAAATTGGAGGTCCCACCGAGATGTGAGAAATAGTTACCTACTGAGTCCTTCACACTGATCTACGGCGCCATACACAGAAAGGTAAGCAGAGCCTGTTTATTACAAAATCTGTAAAATTGGGCTTATAATAGGCAAATTTTTGCTCAGTGTGTATGACTCCCAAATAAATAGTTTTAAATAGAGAAGTTTACGTCGACTGTAAGAATAAGATAAAAGTAAGATAAAATAAAACCAGCCTCAGAGATAAACTGCACGTTAGTCTGCCTACCAGGGGTCGACGGACTCCCGGGGGAGGAGTGAAAGTTCTAGGAAAATGATTCCGCTGTTCAACTCTGTAACTCCATTAGACTAAGTTTTACTGTAAACTTGTTGGATTGGCAGTCAACTTTTAAAACAGTATCAATTAAAGTTCGCTCACAATTGACCGTAGGTGGGCGTTCGCGAGGCTGGGTGAGACAGTAATTAATTAAATACGACGCACGCACCGAATAGATTAAAATAAAATCAGAACTAATAATTAGATTTATTGAATAAAATAACTTATGATCCGTGGTGAGTAGAGAAGTCACAGGTCCACAAATATTGCTGTCTTCTAGGATATTAAAAGGGAAGTCAACACATTTTGTTTTAAAAAAACAACAACAACATTTTCAAGGGTGACCATTGTGAATATTTCTGGCGTCTGTGTTTCGCGTGAATGTTGAAATAAGTGGTCAGTATCTTGTTTGTTTATTTTGTGTTTGTGTCTTTGTCAAATATAAGACCACAGTATGAATGTGTAGAAGAAGAAAAAATAAAAACGTTCCAGAATTTTCCAGTGACAATAAAAAGAAAGAGGTGTGCTGTTTGTTTGAAGTTCCTGAGAGAATGGACACAGGGGCAGCAGCGTGTCATGTTACAAAAGTGCGAGCAGGAAAGTTTTAAACCAGTAAAGGAGCAAGTTGAAATTGTGGGAAAAGAGAGAGGCAAACACCTTGCAGAAACGTAGATACAGAAAGTTAATGAGGGAAGTTAAATATGAAAGAAAAGAGTGGTTGAAATTGGTCTTTGTGGCACAGGGTTCGTCTCATTTGTTGAAGAAACAGCAGCTTATCGAACAGCCTAGAACAAAGAGGGAGGAAGTGGGTAGTTCAGCTCCCCCTCCTAACAACTCAAGCGGCAATCAGTCAGCACATCCCCCCACAGGAATGTACCCTATATATCACATAACAGATGGGACGTTACAGGTGGGGGAGGTTACTGACACCCCCTCGCAGCTGAGGGGGGAGTCACCCATCCCAGTTAAAACAAAACCCCTTGTGACACCAAAAATGAAACCATGATTTAATTATTTTTTCTTCCCTGCAGTGGGAAGATGAGTCTAATTAGGCCTACAAAACATAGAAGGTAGCATTTAACTGCATACAGCATCCATCTGAGTTTTGATCAGGACTCTTGAGTGCCGGGGGCCGGATCAGATACAAGTGTGTTCAGGTGGGCGCTGACGTTGGGTCTGTGAAACTGACCAATGGGACGGTTCAAATAAGTTGTCAGTCGAACACAACTGACACAGCAACAAAGAACTTTTCAGCCAAGTAACGTGACTTTTCAAAGCTCTAACAGTCCAAGAGCGAACTGAACTAACTGTCCAGAGGGGGTCCTGGAGTTTGTACACAGTGAGAACATCCAGTCAAGTCTTGCTGTATGCTGAGATATGAACTGCTACACAAAGCTGAACTGGTCTCCTGACAGACGGTGACGAGTCTGGGGACTGAAAGGCTGAAAGAAGAACTGGTGGTCACTCTGTCCAGGGTCACTAACATCAACTGCAGCCTGACGGAGGTGTCAACCCCACATTTGGTCTGTGAGGGTCATCTAGGCATTTAGGGGGGTTGTGATCAAAAACTGCAGCTGGCTTTGATAATGATCACTCACATTGACTCATTTTAAAACAGATGGTACAAGCAGACACTATATACCTGATTATAGTGAACTCACCACTCCACTCAGATAGATGGTAAAAGATCAAAGTAACAGAAACCTGAAAGCAACACTTGTGTGGAACACAGATGCAGAGCATGTGTTTATTAAGCTGAAGCAACTCTTGTCCAGAGCAGCTGATTTGGCTCTGCCTGACTACTCCGCCCCGTTTTTTTCTTGATTTTTCTGAAGCAGAAAACACTGTTAATGGTGTTCTGTTTCAGAAAAAGGGGGGTGGTAGACAGGTGTTGATGTACGCAAGTGTGATGTTGGATGGTACTGAGAAGCGTCATCCAACATGTACACAGGCAGTG
>NW_023626035.1:0-3081 GCF_014905685.2 Nematolebias whitei
GACACTTTGATTATCAACATTTGAAAAATAGTAATGATAATAAAAGATAGTGTTCTTTTCACTTGAATCTTCAAGAAAGAAAGTCTCAGGATGGGTGAACCTGTATTTCTGAGTTCAAATGAATGAAATGACAGTTCCTGTCCCACAAGGTTCTAAAGGTCAAGAGTTTTGACCTTAGACTTAGTTTTTGACATGGGCCTAGTCCACTACAGTCCCCCCTTTGGAAATCATCGCCTGTCCATGGAGATGAATTCCAACTATGGACTTACGCCTTCGATTGTCCTTGAAGCTTGATGTAATCCAGCAAAGGAACAAGAGTCAAGAGTAATCCAGCAAGGAAAACAAAAGTAAAAAGTAATCCAGCAAGGAAAACAAAAGTCAAGGTAATTCCACTATGTTCTTGGTAATTCCATTGTGTTGATTATAATCCCATATCGTCTCGATAATTCCATTGTAGCAATGCTTTAACCCCTTGGAAACAGAGTCTGTAATCCATTGGAAAAAGTCATATAATCCACAATGGTAAATCCACAACGATTGGAAGTGTTGATTAATCAGCATACAGAGGGGTACCCTTAGGTGAACTGAAGAAGCGGCCACTGGATGAAGAGTGGAGACCAACGTCAGGATTGCAGGTCGCCTCCAGCGAAGGTTGTCTCCAGCGACGTCCAGCCTGTGCCGTTCTGGTTCAATGTGTCATGCAATTATGTGGTTTAAGGTGGGCTTATGAAGGGGATTTTACATAAGGCCTTAAACTACATGCACCTGGTGTGTAAGCTATTATGGTTGGGAACAGCTACAACTACCAGTTAAGGGGTGGAGCATGCTGAAAAGGGGTAACTACAGGGGTTTAAGCCTATAGAAAAGGGTTCCAAACTACTTTTCCATTTCTAACTTGGGTTAAGTTAGCTTTACATGGCAAAATATAGTTTGGTTCAAATGTCTGTTGTCTTTTAGACGAACGACTTGAGATTGGGTGTTTGGTTTCCCATAAACGTTTTGGAAGTCTATGGCGAGACTTATCAAAAAGAATTAGCTATCCCCCCCGAATAGAATTGTTCGAGTAGGTTCGGCTTAAGCGATGTGAGATCAATGTAGATTATGGTACTTAAGGTAACAATAATATACATTGACTCCGCAAGGATTGCAATTTAGCGAATGAACTTCATGTTGGCATGGTTAAAGGCCTCTTAGTCTCTAACTTAACTTACACACAAGATACATTCTTACCACAGAAACAACCAAAATCAACTAAACAACGTTTCAACACCGACAAGAGTAGTGACTAAGCATCTAGAAACATCGTTTCACTGCTTCCCCTCACCCTGGTTGTCAGTTTCAGTCACGCTGTCCCGTGTGAGTGGCTTCTTTGCGGACCCGCTTACGCGAGGCATAATCATATCGAGGTGCGCTGCATGGCGATCCACGTCGACTCGGAGTGACGTTTGGCCCCGGAACAGGGATGCAAGTATCCCACACAATACGAGGGTTATCGTCATTAGCAGGGCTATGATTAATGTGTCCGCGCTCGACCACGCATAGGTAATTGGTTGGATCGGGTTCTTAGTTGTGGACCTGAGGGACTTGAGAACTCGGTTTATTGGTTCCACGTCGACGACTTGGGTGCCTTCAAAACGGATCCTTCCCAGAGTCTCTGGATCTATGTCTATAGACATATTTCCCAGGTACTCTGAGTCATCCAGAGTCGCGTCCCATCGTTCCGGATCGAGGTGATGGAGCGTCAAATCACCAATGTGTATGGTTGTTCCCTGGGGAACACTGATCCACATTGTTTTGTCCGGTAACGTCAAAGGTCTATTTGCCCCGGGTTGGTCGTAGGCTATGATCGCCTTTCTTTGAGGAGCGTTCACTAGCCAACGAGAGCCAATTATTTCCGCTTTTGCATCTTTAGCCAGGTGTCGAGGCGTTACGGTCGTTGAGCACTTAGAATTTTCCGGAATAGGTGTTAATCCGCATATGCCCGCGGTTTTATTCCACATAAACGGTTTGCTCGGGCATAGATAGTGTATCTCCCGAGTGAGAACACACATCTGCAGGTTTGGAGCTAGGTAAACTGAGGGGTTGTCGTCGTGGTACGCAACCATCCTTGGTGTGTCAATTTGAACATGGTTTTCGCCGTGCCAATTGCCAACATTTACGACGTCCCTGAGTCTATATATGCCGTTTGAGGGAATTATCGGTAGGTTGATAATGAACGCCATTTCCAACGTTTTGTGATTGACGTAGATTGGGATTGCGCTACCGAGAGTGTAAGCCAGGTGTGCCTGTGTTTGCGTAACTTTTCGTGCGTAGCGGAGCTGAGGATGTCGTTCACCATCTGTAGAGAGACTAGATACGGTGGGATCCTACCGGTGGCTAGTGTATCTACCGACGAACTGATATCTCTAAGCATGTCAGCAAAAATCCTATCCATTAGATGTGCGACAGCGTAATCAGCTTCAAACTTACGAGTTAAGTCATTTACCGCTTGTACGAGGGCTTTGGTTTCTTGGGTGGCACCCAAGAGGGTGAAGATTACCAGGAGTGGTACCATCATTGTCCTATGGAAGCACAAAGAGGTAGGTCTTAGCTTCGTAGTGGTCAAGGGTAGGTCCTGTGAATTTAAACTATGGTTAAGTTTATTATCCATTAGTTATCTTCTGCTTGGATGACCCTTATTCCCACGAGGTCAGATTTTGTGAGATCTTTGTCTCCTGAGGAGGTATTGCACGCCTTGTGTGGTTTAACCTGGTTTCGATGTACCCATTTAACAGTTGGCTCTTTTTGGCCTTTACTGATTTTTATCTGATAGACAACTGGAGACACTTTGTCGATTATCAGATGGGGTCCAGTCCATCTGGGCATCAGCTTACGGGCGAGAGTTCCGGTCCCGGACTCTCTTCTCCCAGTTTTGGGGGCAACCGTGTAGTACCAGACCCTGTCTCCCACTTGGAGTTCCTCGTGAGAGGCCTTTTGGTCGTAGTACGCTTTGCGTCCTTGAGCTGATTTTTCCAGGTTTTTCTGTGCGAAAGCAAAAGTGTTTTTAAGGTGTCTTTCCAAGTCTTTCATGTATTGTTGTGT
>NW_023626036.1:0-3081 GCF_014905685.2 Nematolebias whitei
CCAAACATGCTACACACACCTCCTTTCTCAGCTAAAAGCATATCAAGCGCCATTCTGTTTTGCACAGCCATAAGAGAAGTCGGAGCTAGTTGCTCCGCTAAGCCCTCAACAGCGTCTCTGGTAAGGTTGGACAGACGCATGACATTGTAATGTATGTAATTTATTCGGTCAACATTTTTATTTGGTGTGATTGGGAAATATGCTGAAACAACAGGTAAATTTTCAAAACCTGTCGCAATCTGATCTACTAATTTGTGCTCATCAGGAACTCCCCTAGGGATTCCTATGGCATCAATATAAGTAGTCGAGCCCACAGTGGGGTCAAAATTATGAGTTGAACGTCTCTTCCTGATGGGAGAGATGGAGGTGTCATTTAAAACTTCCAAACGAGGGCCAATCAAGGTTAACGATGCAGCTAAGCGTACTAATGCACACAATCCCACAGAGTCCTGAGGGATATGTGTCAGTAAACGTCTACCACCACAATAATAATACAGGTCAGCGCGAGCCACCTTACCCACACGAGTGTTGTCAGAGACATTTTGTTGCGTGATATTACACCATTCATTCTGAATTTGTCCTAAGGCAACTCTTTTGTTTGCAGTTGAGGTGTAATTAAAACAGTAATAGTCAAATCGTTCTACCGGAGCAAACGAGCCTAATTTGGTTATATTAGAAATAATTGGGAATAGCTGAGCTAAGGTAGTGCAATTCTTAGTATATCTTCTCATAGTCAAACTTAACATGCAATGAAATCCCCAAGCGTCCTCTAGGTGTAATGGAGCTGGCTGGGTGTACAAATTTGGTCTAGCTGCAGCACAAGCTACACATTCAGACAAAGAAGCCTGTCTAGCAGCCTCAGCGAGCCAAGCTAACCAAATGTTAGAGTCAGTATAGCCAGTGGACATAGCAATCACATCCACAGGGGTTAAGCTGGTATAGTCAACACTATCAATTCGCATAGGCATTGGAAACGATGACTCCTGGGTCGGAGGAGGAGTTGGGTCTTGGGCTGGCAACTCTGTAAGAGCAAGTTGTAACACCCGGAAAGGGTCCTTGCCAGTGACATCCGCGGCTACAAGCACATAAATGGGTTCCGTCACCAAGGTGTAGATCATCTCACGCTTTGTGCTGGTTAACTTATTCCAAGTTCGAACATACTCAAAGGACAATAACAAGTGTCTGTTATTTTTTGCCAAGGTGGCATGTGCCCTCCACCAATCTCTGTAATTAGTCAGATGTCCAGACATATCAGGTTTCCATGATCCCGAATACAACGTGACATAATTCCACTCAGGACACCAGAAACATTTGGATGGATTGGGACATGGACAAATATAAAAGGCTGCATTCGCAATACGGTAATCCGTACAATAAAACATGTCACAGATTGGCAGGCTTAGGGTCGTGGTGGTGTCTTTGGGATACTCTACTTTCAGCACCGGAAGGCCATACGCATCTTTCATGACTGTGTGTGGTGTCACACTCCTTACCCTGCCTGTTTCACCAGTCTGCTCACACTCTGGTAAACCGGGAATGATGCAGAAATATTCAAAAGAGAAAATGAGTGACAACGCTATGGATGACAAAGCACCTATCCCTATCACAACGTACTTTGATGACCACCGCATTTTGATCTTGTAAACTGAAACTATACTCAATTAATGAAGATGTCTCGCACAGCGACCTCCACAGCAGACAGCCAGTCAAGCCGTTCCTTTAACACAAAATGAATACAAAATAACACTCTGTTAATATACTGCTTATAATTGATTATAGATATTTCTTTTTAACGTTACAAACTGAATATACTTAATACTTTCAAGCTAAGTAAATAAATGGATGCGCTCTAAATCAAGACTGCAATTAAAAGATAAGAGAAAAATGGTTAGTACACATGTCATACAATATTGTTACAATCACAAGTACTCAGGGCATACCCTGGGGTGCTCAGAGACCGATCCTCCTATTGTCTCTGAGTTTTCTTCATGAAGTGTGAGACTCTAAGATGTCGTGTTTTTGTCGTATCTAGGTGTCTGTATTAAATGTGGATTTTCCAGCACCCAGTGACCCACTCAAACAAAGTCCTTCAGGGCCCGCACGCAACTTTACCAGGCTGCTTCGGTCTACAAGACATGAATGTCCAGTTTTACGACTTTAGATGGTTTCTGCCAGCTCCCTCGCTCTTCCTGGCTCTGAGGCAGGCGCACACTGGCTCCAGTGGTACCAAACGTCCCCCTTTCCTCTGAGGCGGACTGCGTGGGACGTTCGCTCTGTAACCTGATAGGGGCCCGTCCACCTGGGCTCCTGCCACTTCCTTTTAATGACCCTCAGCAAGACCCACTCCGCGGTGGGGAGACCAGGTTCCTCTGGTCTTTCTGTTAGGCTCTGTTTGTGGTGAATCTGCTGAGTAAAGTTAGACACTAATGCTTTTAACTCATCAAAGTATACCTTATGGTCCATTTTACGGTCCTCCTCACTGGTCAGTGAGCATACGGTTGGTCCTGGAAAGGGTCTTCCTGTAGTTAACTCATAGGGAGAAAAGCCAGTTCCATTATTAACAGAAGTTCTCACGCTCATTAGAGCAATTGGTAAAGCATCAACCCAGTTCAATTTAGTCTGTGCACAGATTTTGCCCAATTTTTGTTTTATGTTCTGGTTCATCCTTTCTACCTTCCCTTGAGATTGAGGATGATACACGGTTCCAAAAGCATGTTTTAGGCCTAACATTTTTTCCACAGCCTGCAGATCTGTGTTTTTAAAATGTGTGCCATTGTCTGATCTTATTTTTGTTGGAAAACCGTGTCTGGGGATGTAATGGTTAATCAGAAACTTCACCACTGTTTTGCTGTCTTCTCTTCTTGCAGGTATGGCTTCTGGCCACCCTGTAAATGCGTCAACACACATCAATACATATCTGAACCCTTTAACAGGTTCCAACATATCAGTGTAATCTAGAATCACCTCCTGTCCCGGTCGGTGCAGGAGAGGAAAATAACCTCGTTCAGGTTTTACTGTAGGCCGAATGTTGTACTTTAAACAAACAGTACAGGTGTCAACATATGCTGTTACCATATCTTT
>NW_023626037.1:0-3080 GCF_014905685.2 Nematolebias whitei
CGACATTTACACAGTCAGAAAAATGAAGAACCCGTAAAATGTATGAATATATCCTGCATATGTCATACTACACTTCAGACCAGAATAATGTCTGATGTTTCACATATTAACTGTCCTTGGACTCAGTCAGCTACCGTCTGACTAATGTTTACTCTTTTTACTGTTTTAAAGAAAGAAAAACAAAATCATTATTGAAGTTTGCTTTATTTGATTATGACAGGTGTGAACATGAATAATGGTGATTATGATTTTCAATAATTTTAATGAAATAATGTGAAATATTATAATGTGTTTAACACATTTCTCTGTTCTGTTTTTCAGAAAAGAACATTTCCTTGAGAGACACCTGTGTGTAAATGTTTTGGAGCTGGAATCTGTTCATTTCAGTGGGATGTTATAATATTCCAGAGTTCTCCAAAACTCTTCTGCGAGGTGAGAGTTCATACAGTTTCTTCATGTGACACTTTTCAGTTCATCTTTTTTCCCATTCTTATGTCTGCCTGCTGTCCAGCTTCATTTATTCTTGAACAAAAAAGAAAACTATGTTTGCTCTGTAATAATTTTTGATACAAGCTAAGTAGAAGTTTCAAGTAACTACCGAAGATGAAGCGTTTTTCTCACTGCAAGACTCAGTTTTGGCTTAAAGTGTAAGCTGGCTGAAGGATGTTGATGAAATTTTCACAAAGTAATCACTGGGTTGACCTCTACACCGGTCTCTTCTAGTGACGACTTGAAACAAACTGTCTGGCACAAAATCTTAAAATGACCTTAAAAAAAATACAGAAACGACACAACCTAAACAGTTTTAAAACTTCCATCCATCCATCCATCCATCCGTTATCTTCCGCTTGTTCCGAAGTCAGGTCGCTGGGGGCAGCAGTTTGAGCAGGGAGGCCCAGACATCTCTTTCCACAGCCACCTCTTCCAGCTCTTCTGGGAGGACTCCAAGCCAACCGAGAGACATAGTCTCTCCAGTGTATCCTGGGTTTCCCCTGGGTCTCCTCCCAGTCAGACATGTCCAAAGCACCTCCCTAGGGAGGCGCCCAGGGAGCATCTTTACCAGATGCCCGAACCACCTTAACTGGCTCCTCT
This sequence comes from Nematolebias whitei, assembly GCF_014905685.2. NCBI lineage: Eukaryota > Metazoa > Chordata > Actinopteri > Cyprinodontiformes > Rivulidae > Nematolebias > Nematolebias whitei. The sequence goes on from NW_023626037.1 coordinate 1,093, forward strand.
CGATGTGGAGGAACAGCGGTTCTACTCTGAGTCTCTCCTGGATAACTGAACTTCTCACCCTGTCTCTAAGGGAGAGAGTCCAGCTACCCTGTGGAGGAAACTCATTTCAATCACCAGTATTCACAATCTCATTCTTTTAGTCACTACCCAGAATTTGTGGCCATAGGTGAAGGTAGGATTGTAGACCAATCGGTAAACGGAGAACTTTGCCTTACGGCTCAGCTCCCTCTTCACCACAACGGACTGGCACAGAGTCTTCAATACTGCAGACACTGCACCAATCCGTCTGTCAATCTCAGTTTTAAAATTTTGTAGCTGTAATTTGTTGCGGTAGTAACAGATACTTCTCCACAACATTATAAGTGCTCACACATTGCACAAGATTTTTGTTTGAACTTTTGTATTTGAAATCAAACCTGTTCGTTTGGACAGATATCTCTCAAATTACAAGATAAATTTGAATGAAACTTTTAGTAAATAATAATTTGATGTGCATCTAGGATTAACTTTAGGAGTCAACTCACTAAATAATGGTTGTCAGAGACAACTGAATTCAAAAATACAAAAAGTAACTTCAGTTAATTTGACAGATTTTTTGCTAAAATGTGGTGTGCTTGTGTATGAGAGCCTTTCATAAACCATCCTTTAAGTGTTACGCATTGCGCATGATATTTACTTAAAACTTTAGCATTAATTGTTGGAGTTAAACCTATTTGTGTGTTAGCAAAATTGATCATGAACCACTGAATAAACGTTATTGAAATTTTGAGAAAATAACAGTTGGTTTCAGATGTACAGCTGAATACCTTTTGCAGTCAATTCAATTTATGATGGTACTCCTGCTGGAAATATTTTAGGCTACTATAAAAATGCTACTGCTAGCTGCAACTGCCTCTATTTGGACCTGCAAACAACAGTGTTATTTTATAAATTGCTATTTGCAAGAACCACTATGAAATGTTGAAGTCTGGTGTGTTTAAATGAAGCAGCATTCCACTTGTGTTTTAATTTTTTTCTTTTTTTGGGGGGGGGGGGGGGGGGGGGGTTGTTACAAATAGCTGTAGCCATGATTTTCCTAGTTGGGCATAATGGAGAGATTTACTTTATTTCTTGTTCAGTCAAAATGCATTCTGGTTTTGTTAGTTTTCTTTGCCTAACAACTTTGGGCTCAAGCAATGTTTCAATCATTTTAGTGGTGCTCTGATAATGGGCGTTTTAACTTCTGATTATTTTTAATGTCCATCAAAGGTTAAATTCTATGAGAAGAAGTTGAGGAACAGAACTCCATCATACTTAGTTAAATTAAAATTACATCAAGGATTAATCATCATAGAATATAAATGTTATGTTTAAACAAACCTGTTTAAGAAAAACCATGAGCTCCCAGCATTCAGAAAAGGGGAGCTGATGCTTTCCTCAGAAGTAAAAACAAAATGTTTTGTAGAATGTTGCCAAGCGTGACACACATCAAGGAGGGTTTTAAAGTGAGTCAATTGCTGGCTGAAAATGCACTGCACTGTAAAGCAGAACTTTATGGAACTGAAAACTGTTTTGCTGACACACAGACTGAGATTTGAAAGAGGAACAGACATGGCTCAGTAAAACTTGCAGACAGAATAAATGTTTTTGCCTGGGTGTGCACACAGTTTTGGATCTGAATGTGCACATGCTGTTACATATCTGGTGAGGAAAAGATGTAGAATATGACATAAAGTCAATGTTTCCTAAAAGCAACAGTGTTCAAGGTATTTCTCTCTGAACGTAGACTCCTAATGTGCTGTTTGATGAGGCGTTCTAAATGCCTTAAATAATGATAGTGATGGGGATGTAAAGGTCACGTATGTATTTCACTTATTAATGTAAAATATTGTAGAACCGTGTGTGTGTTAAGTGTTGTTTTGTCTTTGCAAAGGGGAGCCTACAGGAGCATGGTGTCATAAACTCAGGATACCCAGATAGTACGAGACCCGGAAACGACGCAAGACTCA
>NW_023626038.1:0-3080 GCF_014905685.2 Nematolebias whitei
GCTCCAAAGGGTGATGGGAGTCAAACTGCAAATACTGGTCTGTGTGGGTGGGTTTGCAGTACACCTCAGTTTGCAAATGTCCTCTATCAGAGACTGAGACCTCACAGTCCAAGAAAGCCAACCTGCCATTTTTTACATCTTCTCGTGTGAACTTGATGTATTTATCCACAGAGTTGATGTGGTCAGTAAAATGTTGGACTTCCTGAGATTTAATTTTAACCCAGGTGTCGTCAACATACCTGAACCAATGACTTGGTGGTGTCCCTGAAAAGGACGTCAAGGCTCTCTTTTCTACCTCCTCCATGTACAGGTTGGCAACAATAGGAGAAACTGGAGACCCCATAGCACACCCATGTTTCTGCCTATAATATTGCTCCCCATATGTGAAGTAGGTTGACTGCAGGCACAGTTTCAAGAGTTGACACAGTTGTTCTGTAGAAAGTGTGGTCCTGCTGCTCAGAGTGGTGTCTGATTTTAATTTTAAACTGACCACCTCTACTGCATCATCAACAGGAATGCACGTAAAGAGTGATGTGACATCAAAAGAGACCATTGTTTCATCAGTCTCCATGATGACATCCCTCACCTTGTCCACAAAGTCCATGGTGTTCTGTATGTGGTGTTCTGAGCTGCCAACTAACGGGATGAGTACAGACGCCAGATATTTGGAAACATTGTAAGTGACAGAGTTAATCATACTAACAATTGGTCTTAAAGGTACACCTTGTTTGTGGATTTTAGGTAAACCATACAGACTAGGTGTGGCCTCCCCTGGGTACAGTCTGTGGTACAGAAAATGGTCAATAGGGGTTCAATTGTCCCCCTCTTACAATGCTGTGATTGCTAGTATCACTCAGCCCTCTGTGAGTAGTAAACAGCCATCAGTGTGCTAATACCATACCATACCATACCAACTTTATTTATAAAGCACCTTAAAACAACCATAGCTGACACAAAGTGCTGTACATTAAAACACAACATAATAAAAATGAAAATAAAAACAGTTTAAAAACAGAAAACATACAATTTAAAACTAGATCCTGCTGGTGTTAAAAACATACATTTTAAAAGCATACAAAATTTAAAAACTAGATCCCGCTGGTGTTAAAAGCCAAGTAGAATAAATGAGTTTTAAGACAAACTTTAAAAATGGACAGTGAAGGGGACTCTCTGACCTGCAAAGGCAAGTCGTTCCATAACTTAGGGCCCATGACAGAGAAAGCCCTGTCCCCTCTGAGCTTCCTTCTTGTTCTTGGTACCTCCAAGAGCAGCTGATCTGCTGACCTGAGAGACCGATAGGGTATGTAGGGATGAAGAAGCTCAGAGAGGTAAGCCGGGGCAAGATTATGCAGTGATTTAAAAACAAACATGAGAATTTTTAAATGAATCCTAAAATATACAGGCAGCCAGTGAAGTGAAGCCAGGACAGGGGTCACATGTTCCCTCTTTCGAGTTCCTGTTAAAAGTCGTGCAGCAGCATTCTGAACCAGCTGCAGACGTGAGAGCAGCAACTGACTGACTCCCAGATAAAGTGCATTACAGTAATCCAATCGAGTCGAAATAAAAGCGTGGATCACCATTTCAAAATGCTGCCTGGAAAGAAAAGACTTCACTGACGCCAATCGCCTTAAATGATAAAAGCTGGACTTAACCACGGCTTTGATTTGGCTGTCCAATTTAAAATCACTGTCCACCTTAAAACCAAGATCTGTAATAACAGGTTTAAAAAAATTTTCCAAGGGTCCCAGGTCAATAGAGGAGGACTCACAGGAGCCACTGGGTCCAAACACCATCACCTCGGTTTTGTTTTCATTAAAATTTAAAAAGTTCAAGGCCAACCAAGCTTTAATATCTCCTAGACATTCCAGGAGATGTGTGAACGTATGTCCATCCTTCTGCTTTAGGGGTAAATAAATCTGACAATCATCAGCGTAACAATGGAATGAAATCCCATGTTTCCTAAGGATAGAACCCAGAGGCAGTAAGTACAACGAGAAGAGCATAGGGCCCAGAATTGAGCCCTGCGGGACACCATATTGCATTGGAACTGAAGATGATTCAGAGTCATTAATCTTCACTGAAAATGTTCTCTCCTCCAAGTAAGACTTAAACCATTTAAGAACAGTGCCATCAATACCAACAATATGTCGTAATCGCGATATTAAAATGTTGTGGTCCACTGTATCAAAAGCAGCAGTTAGGTCAAGTAAAATCAGAACAACATGATTACCAGAATCACAATCAAGAAGGATGTCGTTAAAAACTCTAATTAAAGCAGATTCTGTACTGTGGAGAGTTTTAAAACCTGACTGGAAAACCTCCAGAATGCCATTGTCATTTAAAAACTGTGTCAGCTGACAGTATACAAGTTTCTCTAAAACCTTAGAAAGAAAAGGCAGCTTTGAAATAGGCCGATAATTAGCCAGAACAGTTGGATCAAGGACAGGTTTTTTAAGCAGGGGCTGCACCACTGCATGTTTAAAACTAGCAGGGACCACACCTAAGGACAGACTGCCATTTAAAATTGCAAGAACAGGCAGCCCTATACTAGATAAAATATCTTTAAAAAGTCGTGGAGGGACAGGATCACGTGGGGAACCTGATGGCTTAATGCGGCCAACTACGTCCTCTAAAAGTGAAACAGTCACAAGCTCAAACTGATTAAAAACAGCAGAGCAAGGGACTGAAACTGAGGGGTCAGAGTCAGGAGCTGTAATAAGAGCCCTGGTACTACCAACCTTTTCAATAAAGAAACGCAGAAAATTTTCACACATGCCAGGAGAAGCTTCCAAACAGGCATTTTGTGGAATATTAAGCACAGAGTCAATGGTGTCAAATAAAACATGTGGGTTATGGCTGTTTGAAGAAATAACACTAGCCAAATATTCCCTTTTTGCTTCTTTAACCGTGCTCTGGTAGAGACGCCAACAGTCTTTTAAAATCTGAAAAGTAGCCTGCAGTTTGTCCTTTTTCCATCTGCGTTCAATACGACGACATTCCTTCCTTACAGCACGAGTTCTGTCATTAAACTGTCATAATGATCCATTGTTAGGCTGATGGTCCTTCTTGAGCATGTGATC